>NC_087160.1:7390000-7437500 GCF_035594125.1 Scylla paramamosain
AAAGAAAACTAAAGAATTCTCTCTCTCTCTCTCTCTCTCTCTCTCTCTCTCTCTCTCTCTCTCTCTCTCTCTCTCTCTCTCTCTCTCTCTCTCTCTCTCTCATGAAAATTTACTGTTGCCTATTTTCTTCTGCTACAGAAAGTACCCGCTGTAAGCACATGCAGAATACTACAAATATTGCCTGCACGCTGTGTTGTTCCCGGCAGGATACGGAAGCCGGAAAAAGGCGGAATGGCTTTGTTGAGGTAGAACAAGGACGCCTGGGGTGAAAGTAGGTGGAAGTAGGTGGGTGGGAAGGGCAACAATAGCAAGGAGGGAGGCTTGAAGCAATGACAGGCACGCTCCTCATCTAGCAAACACTATTCGAGACTGTTGTCTCCCTTAAGGCTAACAGTTTTTATACTGCATATACAGTTCTTGTGTATGAAGAAAGTCGACGGCAATGTTTTTGTATCGCACGCTCCTTATGTAAACTGAAATTACTGAATGTGAAATGCACACTCATGCACACTTTTGTGATACTTTACTGGCGGCTCCTTGGCGTTCATGAATGCCTTAGTGCGTGTGCTAAGAAATTATGCAAGTTTCTGAAATAATTTTGGGTGTAGTGACTGATTCTAGGTTTCATTAGTGTCAATTGATTTTCTGTGAAGTTGTAATCAAGTGAAATGCTGGGCCAATCATTTATGAATTCACTCCCACGGTTGTGTTATCAACCAGATAACACTGAGCTGTTTGACCACAATCACTGTCACTCTGGCACGTTTCAAACCATTTTGGCAGGGAGTCACATGATGCTTCTTTTCTTTCTGATAGATGGTTTCATTTACCGACGACATGCTATCCTGAACATTATCGTACCATACAGAATATTTAAAGGCCTCTATTAACTTCCAGTCAATGCCTCAGTAAGTTTGACAGCGCTTTTGGTTCTTATATAAACGGTCTCGTCATTTCACACCATCTGATGTTTTTTTTCTTGGTCCCGCTAAAGGTAACTTTGTGATAATTTTCTTAGGTATTGATTCACCAATCTGGCTTTGTTATTTCTCCTATGAAATTACTTTTAGTAAATATTCTTGGCCAACACTTGCAACATCACTCAGTCTTTCACTCTGCAGACTTTGTCAAATTGTTCTGGTGGTTACGCTGCAAAAGTGACTGGAGTTTTGTTGTGTTTATTGGTGATGTGACGTGATGCAAGGATTAACATCAATCTGCTGCCAGATGATCCATAGCTCGAATCAACACATCTTTATTATACTTCTTGAGGTTACTCGTAAGGTGCACTCCAATCACCAGTAAGATGTAGGGGCGTGGCAGACTTTTGGGGCACGTTTTTCAGCACCATCTAATACATTGGGAAATTAATCATTCTCGCTGTCAACTACATTGCTTGATCGAATGGTCTCTGTAATCAGGTTGGCGTCTTCAAGATACAGATAATTTATTACTTCAAGAGCAGCTTTGGCAGCAACATCAGATGTAAATATCATATAACACCGATTAGAAAGACAGTCATCATCATATTTGAGATGGATACGGAGAAATGTTCCGAAAGGCTTGAAAGCAGAGTGTTATAGGATGGTATGACAAGGATGCATAGATATTAGTTAGCATAAGAGTGGTCAAACACGACTCAATAGCTAACCCGCGGGGTCTTCCAGCATCAGAAGTAGCAGCAGGTGGGCTGCGAGCTCCAGCATGCATCATTACAACCAAATGATGACGTCTCGAGTACCTGGTCGACTCCCCCTCGAGGACCAGAGGAATTTTGTTTTATACTTATAAAGTATAGTATGGTATATTAGGGCCGCCGTGGTACAATGGGACCCGGCACACTTTAGTGGCCAAGGGGTCCTCACGCGCATGGGGCTGAATCCTAGTTACGGTCCGAGGTAGAAAGGGCATCCACTCGGGGCAACACTTCCCAAATGACAAATACAAAGTCCTTCGTTAGGAAACACCGTCCTATCCCTTGGGAAATTGGACGTAAACTCGAAAGAAAGAAAGAAAAAAAAAGACTCATGAAATACAGTATATTAGATAATTGATTCCAGGGGCCAAGAACAACGGCTTACTGCTTCTCAGAGGGGAGCAAACGCTGGCCGCTGCGGACGAGGTATCTCGTCCGCATGGGGCCCACTCGTTTTAAAACGTGGTGCCTAATGATTCGAAAGTTTGGCCACAACACATCCCAGCCCAAATACCCAACCATCCAACACAGGACGACCTCAAATGGTGGTCCCTCTGCCGGGCGGCACCGTTGGCGCCTAACTCCTGGAACCATTTTGTCTATAGTCTGACCATTTTGAACTCAGCATTTAGGTGTTGTCCTTTCCGGGGATTCCATGGCCTGAGGCGCTGCCACACTTATATCAAGACTTGTCAGGTACTTCCTACCTCAAAATTAAATGGTGTTGTAGTATATATACACTGTGATGCTCTAAAAAAGGCAAGTTAGTGTAATATGTTCTTTTTTTATTAATGATACTTGTATTGTTTTTTTGCAAACACCACAATACTTGGCAACTTTTCCTCAAGGGCTTGACACATCTCCATGAGTGACCAACTGAGATCACAAGGTCAGAGTGACCGTGTTAATCCATGGTCACTTCCTCTCATGCTGCTAGCCAGGATGGAAGCTACCTCTCCCGCTCGTTCATGTCACCTCCATATCCGAGAAAAAGAACTTATTTATTCACTCAGTTAATAAGTATATTTGGAAGAAAAGCCAAATAGGGGGGCCATTACTTGATCCCCCAAGAACTTTTGCCCGAACAGCGAAAGCCACCAACGCTAAACTAAAGAATAAAAATATAACATCATATTTTAAGGGAAATATCATATCTAAAAGGAAACCAAAAAAACATTTAAACGAAATTCACAATGAAAAGAGAGAGAGAGAGAGAGAGAGAGAGAGAGAGAGAGAGAGAGAGAGAGAGAGAGAGAGAGAGAGAGAGAGAGAGAGAGAGAGAGAGGTTATCAGCGAACAACGCCTAAATGCTTAATTCAGAATAGTTAGACATAGTCCCTCACTGGCAACCTAACTAGCATGGGTAGCCCTCTCTCCTTAAGCAGGGCAGAACAGGCGCCAAAGCCCCCGCTAGCCTTGCTCGCCAGATCATAGGGACACGTAAGTCCCTCGCATCACGACAAGGCGGTTCCCACTATGTGCGGCGGAGAGAGAGAGAGAGAGAGAGAGAGAGAGAGAGAGAGAGAGAGAGAGAGAGAGAGAGAGAGAGAGAGAGAGAGAGAGAGAGAGAGAGAGAGAGAGAGAGTTATATCCTCCACTAGAGAAGGACAGTCTCTGTTGTGTCTATTATTTTCCTCAGTACTCGTATTTCCTTTGACTTGGCAGGTATTATAAGTTGATAGACACTTTAACTCTTGGCAACAAGTTTCAGCAAATGCTCTATAGGTCATTTTTATTTCTGTGTAGTAATGCAAGATTTAGGCAGTAAGAGGGAGGTGGATAAGAGAACGAACTAAATTATAAAGTGTCTTAGAAATAATTAACGAAAAAGTGCAGGTTATTCAGATAGACGAGCAAATTAGAAATATCGAAAGCCCAGTAAAGCTACAGCTTTACTACAACGCCAAGAATAGCGGTCATAGCTCTGTCGTCATGCAGTTTTGTGGTCAGTCGTGACGAGTCTTAATGTTTGTAGGTCATTATGGGGCCGCCACAAATTTTTTTGTGCATTCTTCAAAATATCGTAGAGCTCAACGATTATTCAAACCATCATAGCGTTATCATGATGCAATGATGGGCTGAAAACTCGTCGACGCTGTCTTGACGGTCATAGGTCTGTCGTGACGCAATCATGACAGTCATAGATCCGTCGTGAAGCAATCACGATAGAGCTATGACTTGCATGATTGCATCACGACAAAATTAATAGTACATCATGACAGAGCCAGTAATTCTGACAGTTGTTTGGCAGAATACTGCAGCACGATGGATCTAAGAATGCGTTATGATAACACTACGTAGACGACGCATACGTCAAGTCAGACCTACAAATGCGTCATGACAACGTCATGACGCTAATACTCATAGCGGCTTGGACGGTGTGGCAACACGGGTGCGTACACGTGACTCCCCCATACAAAAGGCGCTTGGCCGTAGGTCAGTCCATGCTCTGCTCTTGTGCTGTTCATCAACAATGTCGGAGCAGTTATCAGAAGACATGTTTTCTTCTCAAGAAGAGGAATCTTTGGAGATGTTTGTTGATGCCCATCTTGATCAAGATGCACCACCAACAAAAAAAAAAAAAAACATACGTGAAGAAGTGATTGACGTGGTGAAGGAAGAAGGCTTTGGTGGGTGTCCCATCCCTTTTTATATTTCCTCGCCGAGGATGGGTATTATTGTGATGTTATCCTGACACCATCATGAAATTGTCGTGACTCTGTCATGACTGTCGTGATTCTGTCTTGCATATCATCACTTTCTCGCGACTGCAAATGACCGTTAAATTTCGAAATTCCACAAATCGTGACGTTGTCATAGCGTTGTCGTGATGTTGTCGTGATGGTCATAGATCCGTCGTGACGCTGTCATGTCGCTGTCGTGACAGACTAATAATTGTGACCAAATGTCATGACTGCACCAAAAGTACTATTCTTGGCGCTGTCGTAACAAGAATCTTGAATATGTGATGGAGCCTTAAGTGAATGAATAAATACGAATGAAAGGAATGATAACTGGATACCTATAGATAACATCAGGAAATAGAGGGAAACCTGAGAAACAGAAATTTATACCGTGTCTTAAAGCTTGAGCCGGTATTATTGAGTTTGTGTGGGCAATGGCTTGTGAAAGTTTTCCTAAATTCCGTGAACGTTGCTTATGAATCTAATTACTTCTGAAAATTATTATAAATTCCACGAACGTTGCATTTTTTCATTTAATCTGCAGAACACTCAGGTAAATAAATAGCACATAGATCCATAAATCCTCGCGTGTGCTCGTAATTTCTGAGAAATTCTAACTACAAGATTTTCGTTTTCGTAAGGAGATTGCCGGCTTTATCATTTCAAGGTTGCTTCCTTCGTTGCTCAACGTGTAATATTAATAATCTTTGCAAGACTAACTACATTGACCGCACCTGATGAGGCAGGTGTTCATTTTCCCTACAATAATAATATAATAGATTAGGCTTTGGTGAATTAAGTAATATATTTTAGCAACATCAGTAATACCTTTGTTTATTCATTACTCAATTGATGCAATAGGAAAATTTTGTTGGTTTAATTAATAGAGTGAATTTCTCTAATACTTTCCCAGACAGTGAAGTGAAGTGGCGGCATATATTAAATGGCAGGTCACTTGGGGACTGTCATAAGTATATAAGTAATCGACCCACAGCTTGACGGCAGGACACGATGGCTCGAACTTCCGCCACTGTGCCTTGACCACCACCATCACTGCCATTACCACAAAAGTAACTACCAAATAAAACAGGTAAATGGGACTCTCTCTCTCTCTCTCTCTCTCTCTCTCTCTCTCTCTCTCTCTCTCTCTCTCTCTCTCTCTCTCTCTCTCTCTCTCTCTCTCTCTCTTATATATATATATATATATATATAGAGAGAGAGAGAGAGAGAGAGAGAGAGAGAGAGAGAGAGAGAGAGAGAGAGAGAGAGAGAGAGAGAGAGAGAGAGAGAGAGAGAGTGTGTGTGTGTGATATATACACCGGGTATTCGATATATGCGAGTTCGAAATATTCGAATTCGCTCATATGCGACTAACCTAAATATGGCAAGTATTCGTTTTATGCGAGAAAAAATTCACTATCATGCGAGTAGCGGTGCTGGTGCGACTGGTTGGTGAGGTATGGAGCGCGGCAGGTGCAAATGTTTTCCCGCATTTTCCTCGCTTATAATTAACCTTTTCCTCCCTCTAATCCTAAAGTTAATCCTCAAGTAGCTAATTATCAGCTTAAATCGTAGACTTTGAGTGTGTCGTCTCCCCAGCAGCTCTGGGCTGTCAGACTCGGAGAAGCTCTACCCTGAATGCGGTATATATATATATATATATATATATATATATATATATATATATATATATATATATATATATATATATATATATATATATATATATACAGTCTGCGAACGCCGATCTTGCGTCAGGTTCTGGAAGGGGGGCGCGATTTGCTATGAACCCTCTGAGCAGGGAAAAAAATCGGCTGGGACAAATTAAGTCATTGGTAACTCTAGTGCATTTCTCTTCCTCACTCACGTCCATAGGAACAGTGACCAGTACTCATTATTTTGCTTGAGTGAGTCAGCCTTCTGTCTTTGGTGAGGCGTGATCGGCTCTGTTCTCGAGGTGAACGCATTTTGTTCCATTCAAGCTGTGGTGTTTCTAGTGATGAGTGCGAGACGGACAAGTCACGCTGATATCATTCGAATCATTGATCTTCACATGTCAGGCATGAATGGTGTCGATATAGCAAAACATCTGAATTTGAAAACGCGTACTGTTCAGAATCTCATACGAAAATTCGTCACAAGAGGCAGTGAGCAATTGCTTTTCACAGCCACGGCAGTGATACACCCACTATCTTTACCCCCCGGCTTCTGGCTTCTTTACGATGGCAATTGGACTCTCATCCTACTCTTACAGCACAAGAGAAGGAGGCCAATCCCAGAGTCTTGGGAACTGTTGGTGTTCGCGCCATACAGAGAGCACTCCATGACCGACTGAAATTCAGGAAAGTACCAGCTCGCCGCAAACTCCTGATTACACCAACACAGAGGCAAAGAAGAGTTGTTTTCGCAAGGAAATAGGGAACCTGGAGTCCAGAAGACTGGAGTGGAGTGTTGTGGTCAGATGAAACCAGGTTTTGCACGTCTGACAGCAACTGTTGTAAAGTATGGCGGCGGCCAGGGTCTAACCCTCTTGATCCACGCCTCACACAAAAGGTTGTAAAGCACCCCCCATCGCTTATGGTTTGAGGGTGCTTCTCTTACGGGGTACAGGAAAGTTGGTGATTCTCTCTAAAGGGCAGACAGTGAATGCCAAACGGTATATTGAAATATTAAAGTAGAATCTTGGACCAAGTTTCGAAAAAAAAAACGGGTGACTGGGTGCTGCAGCAGGATGGGGCTCCCTGCCACACTGCAAAGGAGGTAAAGGACTGGTTCTCTGAACAGGAGATTTATGTTATTCCTGACTGCCCTAGACAGAGCCCGGACTTGAACCCCATTGAAAATATCTGGGCCATCATTAAAGCCCAAATCCGTGACAAGGACACGCCAAGTCTCTCGAAACTGGAGGCAGCGGTGAAACGGTGTTGGGAGGAGCTACCGCGTCATCTGTTGCACAAACTTGCACTTTCCCTCCCTAAGCGCCTGGCAGAGGTTAAGAAGAGGAAAGGATACCCGATAAAGAAGTATCTTTATAACTGGGGAGTGTTCACCATTAATTTCAGCTTGTAATATTTAGTACTTTTGTCTATTTTAAGTATTTAGATGTACAAAACAATGAATTTTCGGCGACCGAAGATCGATGTTCGCAGACTGTATATATATATATATATATATATATATATATATATATATATATATATATATATATATATATATATATATATATATATATATATATATATATATATATATATATATATATAAACACTGAACATCCATTGGTAATTAACACTCAGTAGACACCCATCACTTCCAGGGGTATATACGTGGATACATACTACCTGATACTGAACCTCTCAGTGTTCTCTCTCCTTGTGTCTTTTTAAGTCTCAATATCACAAAGTGCACTTGCAATCTGCATTCAAAAGAGTGTCCCTTACTCATGTTTTTGACACTGTAGTATATACATTGAAGACTCCATATTGGAAAAGGAACATAGAGGTTCCCACGGCTGTCCTCCGGTTATCGGCGCAAGGTAACTTGATAACCCTTTTCAACTTTCTCTGGATTAACTTTTGCAACACTCGCAGCCTTAACTAACTTCGAATTTGTGGAACATCACCTGAGTTCATGCAAGCCTCACATTCGGTTTCTCACTGAAATCCAGATGTCTGAAGCTACTGACAGATTCTCTGTTCCTTCGTACTTTCTCTATCCTTCATTTCAAAACAAAGCTTGCTGTTGTATTACGGAAGCAACGACACAACTTGATCTCGTGTCCAAGCTTTCGAATCTTCAGAAATTTCAATCATCTGGCTAAAAATTTTCGCTTTCTTGATAAATTCATATGTACTGGGTTGTTCTCACCAAATCTTTATATATATATATATATATATATATATATATATATATATATATATATATATATATATATATATATATATATATATATATATATATAAATATATATATATTGTTAGACAGATAGATAGATAGATATATAGATAGATAAATAGATAGATAGATAGATAGATATAGATAGACAGATAGATAGATTGCCAATTTGTCTTCTAAACCTTGTCCCGTTTCTGGAATCTTAATATCTTGGATATTTGAAAGTTCACCACCACTCTTACCTTTACCTGTCATAATTTTTCACTGACAAAACTAGTGAACAAACACTCAACTTTGATATTTTACATGACGTAGAACAATTAGTGCAGCGCTCTACCCTCATTCCTGACGGCCTTCGTGATGAGCCCAATGTTCTTCCTCTTTTCCTGACCTATTCATTCTTCCGCTTAATTTATCAAATGGTTCTCTCCTTTAGGCTCCGCTGATCACAATCATATTCCCATATCATGTCCCAGCACTACTGTCCCGTTTCTATGTCCAGCAAAGCAGTGTCGTTGTTAATACCACAACTCCGCTATCGAGAGGTTTGGCAAAAAATGTTAAGTTTTCTCTCTCTCTCTCTCTCTCTCTCTCTCTCTCTCTCTCTCTCTCTCTCTCTCTCTCTCTCTCTCTCTCTCTCTGCCTAAATATATTTGGTGTACTTCATCGTCTTTTTACTTATGGCTTTTTATTCCCTCATTTTTCTTTTGTTCACTGTTCCATCTCTTGGTCCTTTTCTCCTTGCGCCCGACCCAATCCTCCCAGTGGAGAGCCAGCCTCGCATCACCAGTTTCTTACCTGCCTCCGTCTCCTTACCTACCTACTCACCTACCTACCAATCGAATTTATCCCCTCATTCCTTCCATCTTCCCTAATTTCGTCAGGGTCTGTCCTTTCTTTTACCTTGTGTTGATGTTTACATAGAGACCTCTTGTTGCCTATATAATATTACTGGTATATACAAAGAAATGTGGATCGAGTGATTAAAGGATGTCCGCCCCTCGTGGTAGGTGGTCGCCCTTACCTGACCTGGGACCAACCGCTTGAGGTGACATGCTGATAGATAGAAGCCGCAAACACTGGCACAACCTATCCATTTTCTTATATACATATACGCTGATCAGTTTCCCTCGTTTATCTTACCTACCGAATTATATGCCCTCCACAGCCTCTCTCTTCACCTAGCTACTTACCTACAACTATCTTCAACTACTTAAGATATTGAAATTCTCTGGACCTACTGGTCTGTCCGCTCAATCTGTCGCTTCCCCAGAAAAAAAAAAAATGTAATAATAGAGACATACATTAAAAGAAAAAAAGTTGGACAATTTAATTGATTTAGTTATTCCTTTTTGCGAGAGTTAAAGTCTGATGAAGGAGAAAAAATAAACGAACAGGTAGAGTGATCCCGAGATTGCTCTCATACACGGAAGCTCTGCTCGTATTATGCAGGGACAGATAAGACCCTGTTTAGAGTTAGCGGCGAGGAGGAAGAACAAATTTGGCAGAAAATATCTTAGCAAGAGATATAATAAAAATTATAAAGTTTTCATATGAAATTTTCAAATTGAAGAGGGTGCGTCAACCATATTTCCCGCTCAACCATCCTCGTGATATGTTGGCGACCCAGCGTCGTTATACACATCAGATTGCTTTTAATCAGAACAAACACTGAACATTCTGATATATATATATATATATATATATATATATATATATATATATATATATATATATATATATATATATATATATATATATATATATATATATATATATATATATAAAGCAATGAAAGTACAAGTACAAACATAGAGGAGAAAAAGGAAATATTTTATTGGGTACCATAACATACCATAACACTAACTTGCCTTCCCTTATCTATATTTTCCGCCCTGTCTGCTTCACAATTATTATTATTATTATTTTTTTTTTCATAATTTTATTCTTCACTCTTTACACACACACACACACACACACACACACACACACACACACACACACACACACACACACACTCAAGCGTGCTCACACCTTCCTATCCTTTTCTCACTATTCGTGTCCCCACTCATCCTTCGTCCCCTTCCATTCTTTTCTTCCTTATTTCTCCCTTCATGTCACCGTTACAACGTTGAGTCGTACATGCAGGCACTCAAGAGTTTCGTCCTGGCTCAGGAGCCGATTCGCTGGTTGGAGATATCAGCCAGGCTATAGTGTGTGTGTGTGTGTGTGTGTGTGTGTGTGTGTGTGTGTGTGTGTGTGTGATAAAAAAATAATGATGATAATTTCCGCTTTATATAGAATAAAAAGCCCGAAAGTTGAAACTATAAGATTGTTATTATATCATAAGATTATTATGATATATTGTAAATACTGATATTAATTATAATGAAAAAATGTAATAGCGATGATACAAATTGAGAAAGTGAGAGAAAAAAAAACATCATTACAGATTAATGTTACTGCATAGAGAGGATTCCTGATTTGTTACTCCCCGCTCAGGCAGAAAAATCCAAAATTTACTGGGGAAATACTTTTTTTTTTTTTTGTGTCCAATTTCAGAGAGCTAAATTGATGCTAAGCTAGCTTTTCTTATAAATAATGCTTTTGTTGTAATGCATTTAAGGCTTGCACCAAGTTTTCTCAGCTGCCATTTCAGAATGTATCAGTTGAATATATTGAAGTATCAGTGGACAAAGAATTCCTTGCTCAGTAAATTTGGCTAAAAGCTTTGGAATCACAATGCCATTCTGGATTGCCTTAGGTGGTCTGAACACAAGTGCTCACGAGTTCTTGTAGTAAGGCTTGCTTGAACTGTCTTAACAACCAGTAGCCTGTCGGTGACAACTGTGTTGTTGTAGAAAGTGACGAAACATTTTTCGTTAAAAGGAAATACGAACGATGTCGTCAACTAAGTAGAGTGTGGTTGTTCGGTGTAATTGAAAGGCCGACTGAAAGAAAACCAAGACAGAATTGCAACCACTTTGTTACATCTCACTGTCTGCCACCACCATCGTCAACAACGGCTATATACTCTCCCCAAAGACGTATGTTCTCCTTGAGATATTAGATCAATCTGGACATTTTGTGAAAACCCTCAAAACTTTGAAACTCACTCTGAAACTAAATATAGACTGTGGAGGTATGTAAAGAAAAAAAATAATAACAAAATGACTTGGTATTAAGTCTCAGTACTTTGAACAATACTTTGCTCGGTACCTATTCCTAGTCAACAATTTTCAACAATGTCACATGACGCGCCAGTACCAGTGCAGGATGTTGATGCCCCTGACGTTTGTGATTTCCATTCTACTTTGATCATTGTGTTCCCAATATTTTCCCCTTTCCTATGCATAATAAGTGTGGGAAGCTCCCTTGAAAGTGTGGCATATGGCTTGAGGAAATACGGGATAATATGGCGTCTGATGATTTCTGTCAAATTTCCTTATCTATGTAAGAACGCAATTTTCCTAAACAAGTTAGAGGTAAGTAGTGTTTGTAATAGCAAAGACTGCCTAAGTTAGGCTAATGGAAAAGGAAGAGGTGAGGTGAAGTGAGGGTTGGGGGCAGATCTTAATTTCAGGGATAAGTGGATTTTTCCTTTGTGTCACTCTGTAAGGTTTCCCTCACTAGGTCGATGACAAAGAGAGTACCTGCATGGTCTAAACAATACCTTCTGATGAACTGCGTGTCACTAAGTTCATTCAATACGTCCTTTCTGGGTAAATGATTCCTGAGCTGGAGATGCTGTGGGGCGGCCATCTTGGCAGTGGGCGAGTCTGTCGTAAGCCGCTAAGGTGGACCTAGTCTTAGCATCCCGCGCTGATTTACGACATACGCACACAGTTTATGACAGAAAATGTGCCATTTTGTCCAAGCTATGACACATTTCATAGCTAAGACTTGCTAAAAACCGCTTCGTGAATACGGGCCCTGGGAAGGGATTTTATCAGTGATATCTGTCACCGTACCCTCAAGAGCTTCTAGGCTAATCGCGGTCCCCGAACCCACGAAGCCGAAGTGGTAAGAGCGAGTCCTTTGCCGAAGATCACCTGGAGATCTTCTATGGAGAACAGGATGCGACTCGGTGGGACTGGCGGCAGTTGAATAGAGTGGGTAGCATGAAATGGATAAAGGGCAGAATGGGGAAGCAATATACAAAGGTCCAGAAACAAAGGTCAGCTGGGAAAAGTCGTCCAGAGAAATAGTCTGCGTCCAGCTAAGGTACAGTGGGAAGTAACTAGAATCTGAGAGGGTCACTGAGATGTAGTCATTGCTAGAGGAGGAAAGGTGCCGCTGGCGCATAGTGGGAAGGGAACGGGGGTTCTTAACGAGCGGGCTAGGAATAAAGATGGATCTTGGGATGCGCGAACCCCAGCAGTGTGGGAAGACCTGAAGCATTCATGCGAATCAGTGAAACAATAAACGAGACAAACCAACAGGAAGATAACTTATAGCCCTGCAATAAGACAACCGTAGTCGATCAGCAGCTCATTAGAGTAAAAATATTCTTGACGGTGCCAGTGAGCTCACTTACGACGAAAAGCCATGCTATATTCACCTCCTTGTAAATGGCGTCAAATGTGCACCGCCGCTAGCCCTTGCAGGACTTAAGCTTGTCCTGCCAGATACCGTATGGTGTGCTTCGCAGCCCCCAATAATCAGGCCTCTAAGTCTTATGGTCATGTCCTACGGCTGCACGCCATCAGGATTCAGCGTCGGGAACTGATGGCCTCTAAACGAGAAAAACACGGGACTGTTCGAGCTTAATCACTGACAGGAGGCACAGCGGGTGAACTTCTCTCTGCTGACCGGCGGAAAAGTGGAGCAGCAAAGCACGTCTTACTTGTGTGGTGACCAGAAAACGAATGACACCCACCCACACGTACACACACATACTAAAAAAAAATCATCTTTATACATTCAATACGATACAAACTGTCACCAAGGACAGGTCCTCATGTTGGTACCCCTGCGTGTGTTTAGCGCAGTTGCACCTGCATGAATCAAGTGAACGGGACTTGCAAATGAAGCATTAGGATTTGAGCTGCCACATAAACGCTTCAAGAAACACAGGCGGAGCCTTAGTCGAACACATTTACCAACCCTGCCGAGACTACCGAGCTGTTCAATGTAAAACTCGTCGGACCTCACTGTAATGATACTTTTTTTGTGTGTGCACATGCATCTAAAGTGTTTGTCCTATAACCCTGGGGGCTTCTGTTGTGTAGTACCCCAGGGAAGCTAGAAATTAACTCGTTTGGCCTCCTTACGATAAAGACACTCGCTGGTTTCATCAATCTACTCTGTCACCAGACGCGCCGCGGTACCACCCACTTTTAGTTAACGAGCTGGCATCGTACGCAGAAGTTCCTGTAGCGAGGCATTTTTCATTTACTGCATTCTTAAAGTGTGTTTATTTGCTCATAAGCACAAGTGTTGCACGGAATTAAATAGCTTGTGTGGTGCATTATGAAACAATGTGATGAGATAGCTTTGAATTAGCAATTTCTTTCCGTATTACTGGTGAAAGATATATTAATTGTTCTGCAATACGAAACAGACATTTCTCTTCAGTGAATTAAGGTAACTTTTTAGTGCTCTTGGTATACAGTTATATATTATATATTTTGAAATGTGCTCTTTTTTTTTTTTTTTTCTTATGTGTGTGTGTGTGTGTGTGTGTGTGTGTGTGTGTGTGTTAAATTATTCCATACATTTTAATTGTCAGATGATTTTCATGTTTCCTCGCCTCATTACGTTATGATTTCATATATGACTTTCCTCTTCTCAACTCATTGCATTTTTTTTTCCCCACATGTATGTATGACCATGGCTGCGTGCATGCAAGCCTAACACACCTACCCATCCGCCTCACCTGTATGTTCGCCTTAATTAACTTCATACACTTGCATGTTCACCCTTATTCCTTATTCATCCTGTGTCCGGCCTTCCCACCCTTTCTCTCTCTCTCTCTCTCTCTCTCTCTCTCTCTCTCTCTCTCTCTCTCTCTCTCGCTTATTACCTCATCCTTACACAATTTTTTTTGTTCCTTCCTCCCTATCCCTCCGCCCCCTATCGCCTTCCCTTTGCCCATCAATGCTCCTGACGAGGGAAGCTCACGTAATTACCTGATTGACCAGGGCTGCTGTTCCTGCCTTAACTGGGTACATGGTTAAGGTGGGTGCGGCGGGGCAGGGTGGGGGAGGATGAGAAGGGATGGGTGGTCCAGTTAGTGATTTTTTGGGGACTTGCCTAATGGTGATGGTGTTCCTCCTCCTCCTCCCCCTTTCCTCTTTTCCTCCTCCTCCCATTTCCTCTTTTCCTCCTCCTCCTCCTCCTCCTCCTCCTCCTCCTCCTCCTTCACGTCTCGGGCTTTGAGATTGAAGACTGGGGGATTTGTGTGTGTGTGTGTGTGTGTGTGTGTGTGTGTGTGTGTTACGAATCTTCTTTTTTTTTCTAAATTCCCGTTGTTTTTAATGGTATTTATGTAAAAGAAGTCATGTTTCGGGTTGCCTCGCGTCCTTTTCCTTCTAGATTCACTTTCCTAACATTTTTCATAGTATTTTATTTTTCTTTTTAGCTTTCTTTTTTAGTGTCAGATTTTCGTTTCTCTTAACTTAGCATCTCATGCACCTCAAACTTGTTTTCTTGTAGTGGGGGAGGGCGACAAAAAGGGGGAACTTCGTCTTCCATATTAAGTCAGTAAAGGTGGGACGCTAGAGGCAAAGGAGGAATAGTTTTAGGAGGTGAGGGAGAAACGAAATTAACTGGCCGTCAATATTTTATCAAGGTTTTCTCATTTTTCCACGTCATTTTATCTCCACCCCTTTCTTTTCCATAATCCTTCATGCACTTAACAATCTATTTTACTCGACTTTGATCCTCTGAAAGCAACTCTTCGTATTCTTCCTCCTCATTTTTCTTGTGCTTTGTTTTTCTTCCTCCCTTCTTCCTTCCCTTTGCTCCATGTATTCCTTTATTCAACTACAAGTCTGCACCACCTCCTCCTCCACCTCCCTGCTTATCTCTCACTATGCTGTTCTTTTCTCTGAATTCCTGTCTCCCTTGACTTTTCTTTCTTGCCTCCCCACTCCCATGTCTCTGCCCTCTTTCCTCCTGTTTCTGTTATCCCCATTTTCGTACTTTTCTCCCACTCTCCCGGCCATGACATGTTGACATGACATACTCATATTTTAGTTTAAGTCAGGATATATCAGTGTGTCTCCTCTGACCTTGAAGTGAAGTATCAAGGCGATATCTGGCTTCGATGTGACGCAGTGTGCGGGTTAGAAAAAAACGAAATGTCTAGATTTGGAGGAATTCAGTGTATGACTGGTAGACTGCAGTGCCGGACTGTAATGTCTGGGTTTGGTAGGACGAAATATTTCATCGCGGCGCAGGACAAATATCAATGTTGAATGAATATTAACGCGGCGAGGGTTTTGCACTTGGTGTTTCGGCTTGAAAGTTTCGATGACTTCCGGAAAAGTGTCATCTGATGTCGGGTGTGTGCTTACTTTGCTTATTCAACTTTTTTCCTTTATTGTATGTATATATATATATATATATATATATATATATATATATATATATATATATATATATATATATATATATATATATATATATATATATATATATATATATATATATATATATATATATATACTCGTATACATACTACATCAGTGGTCGCAATAGTGGTGGTGGCTGCGAGTGGCAGGATTTAATTCAAATAATAGTGAACTGCTAAAATGAGGTTGACATGAACTCCAGCAATTGAAATGCATCTTTTTACCAGATTTTTTTTTTTTTTTTTTTTCCGAAGTGAACTCGATAAGCGAAGGGACGAACTGGTGTTGACATGCAGTGATGAACTTCGTGTGATGTAGTGAAAAATTAAGTTGTCCTGTGGTAAAAGTGGAATAGAAGGATAGAAGGGTAGAAATAAAAGACTCGAACGAAACGCTCGTAAAGTGCTCTGGAAAAAAAAAAAAAAAATAGAAAAAGAACTTAGAAAAACGATAACCTATTTTTTTTCGTCATTCTACGCTTCGCCCAACTGTGCGTCCCCCATCACCAGGTAAGTGTACCTCATCACTCCTGCTACAGGTGTGTTTTTCAGGTAGGCAAGGTTCATCAATGTGGGAAAATTTCTTGCTTCTAGCCTGTTCAGTGAGGTTGTTTGTGCTTGAAGGTGGTATTGGTCTTGTGGCTGTATCAGTGTGCTTGGTGCATTGGTGTGCTGGGATGCTGGGATGGATCAGGGATCAGTGGTATGATCGGGATGGCGGGAGGTTGAACAGTCTGCTATGCGCGTTGTTAGACTTCAGTGAGCTTCGTTCATCTTATATTGGCGCATATTCTGACAACCTTTTTTAACCAAAACTGGACAGTTGCAGTGATTATCACTTCAGGTACACTATTTAGTCTTCATTTAGGAGACAAATTCATCACTTATGCATTGCGATGACGTTTTAATAATGACACATTTTGTAAGCTCTGTCGTAAGTTTTTTATATGAATTGTAATCGCTATTACACACTAAGGAAAATGATTGTTTGATTATTTGAAAAAAAATATAACTGAATATAGATACTACTTTTGAAATTTTGAATAATCATGCATATTAGAAAAAGGAATTATAAAGCAACATAAACTCTCGTGTGATAACGCCATCAAGTGCGCTGTGCCACTGTTGAGGCACAACGTTTGTTGACACAATCTCATTATATTTTTACTTATAATATTCTGGTATTGGATATATAATTATTACACTAGTGATTTAGTAACTTTTATATTGATTATGTAAATAAAAATGTTTCTACGGTGTCTCAACTCCGAGTGTCACGTGACTGTGTATGATACGATTTTTTTTTTTCTTGCCATCACACCGTTTGTCGTGTTTTTTTTTTTTTTTTATGTGAGAGAAAAGCTAGCCAAGGACAACAAAATGTTAGAAAAAGAGGCCCACTTGAGTGCCAGTCCCCAAAGTGAGTTCAAAAAGAGTCATCGCAAATTGGAAATCTTCTTCTTGAGAGAGTTTAAGTTACAGGAAGGAGGAAACACAGCAGGCAGGGAGTTTCAGAGCTTACCAGTAAAAGGGATGAATGACTGAGAATACTGGTTAACTCTTGTATTAGAGAGACGGACAGAATAGGGGTGAGAGAAAATAGTCTTGTGCAGCGAGGCCGCGGGAGGAGGGCAGGCATGCAGTAAGCAAGATCATAAAAGCAGTTAGCCTGAAAATAGTGGTAGAAGAGACCAAGAGATGCGATATTGCGGTGATGAGAGAGAGGCTGAAGACAGTCTGTTAGAGAAGAGGAGCTGATAAGACGAAATCTTTCATATTCCATCCAGTCTATAAGAGCGGTGTATTTGGAACTTCCCTTACATGTGCACCATAGTCCGTACCTGCACAAATAAGCCCCGTGTACTCGTACACTGTTAACAGTTGGGGATGGGGGACGGTAAGAAAATGTGAAATTTTCCCTTTAGGTTGTTTGTAAAGAACAGATTGAGGAAGTTGAATGCAGAGGATGCGGACAATTCATTGTTAATAAAGAAGAGTTAATAGTCACCTGGAAGGTTGTGCCTAGTTTATACATGAAGAAATTCAGGTTTTCAGGTATTGAACAACACTGATTTTGCTCTGCCTAGTCAAATTTTTTTAGAAAATCAAGTTGTATATATATATATATATATATATATATATATATATATATATATATATATATATATATATATATATATATATATATATATATATATATATATATATATATATATATATATATATATATATATATTCTTATCTCAGGAGTTGCCTGCTGCCATTTCTGGATTGAGTTGAAGCATCATTCAGTTTGCTCTTCACCCATTTTCGTCCGTGGCAACGTTCACTTTCTCGCTTGGATCTTCATTATGGGCAATAAAAAGGACCTAGCTTCTGACCAAATATCGAGTATTGTGTCGCTGCATGGGGCAAGGCAGTCTGTGGAAGAAATGACTGAGAATGTTGGAGTTAGTGAAAGATCAGTGAGAATCTGGGAAGGCAAAATGTAAACATGGCGGAGGGACTGAAAGAGAGACCAGGTATGATAAAAAAAAAAAAAAAGACTTGCAAGCGCACCCTTAATGTGATGAAATAGCAAGTTGGCGCTGATCCTCACATCACATTACGGAAACTAAATGAAGAAAGCTATTTGTTGGAAAGCTGCAGCATAATTTCTATGTAAGTATGTATGTGCATATATATATATATATATATATATATATATATATATATATATATATATATATATATATATATATATATATATATATATATATATATATATATATATATATATATATATGTGTGTGTGTGTGTGTGTGTGTTTGATTTTTTCAGGGAAAATTTGTTCTTCTTCCATGCACGCACACACACGAGAGAGAGAGAGAGAGAGAGAGAGAGAGAGAGAGAGAGAGAGAGAGAGAGAGAGAGAGAGAGAGAGAGAGAGAGCATATCACCTCACATAGAATCTCCAGGCGTGCACCGGATGCCCTCCTCCCCGGCCAGCAGTCACAAGGCGGACAGGTGTTGACGTTATGGTAATCTCCAGCACATTATTGGTTACTCCCGTCACTGTGTTGACCTTCAGATACCAATATTGCTCCTTCACTCTCACTCTCTCCTTCCTTCCACTTACCTTATACAACCTCCCCTCCGTCTTGCCACTGCTCCTACTGTCCTTCCCTCATTCTGCACCTTCTTACTGTCTTCTGTCTTTTCATATATGTAACATTATCTTCACATTTGTATTTTTCCTTTTATACTTGATCTTACATCTTTGTTCATTTTCTTTTTCTTTATCCGCTCTTGTCATGTCTTCTCTTTCCCTTTCTGTCTTTACTGTAGTCTATTTCCATTTCCCTCTCTTTATTTTTATTTTTTCTAGCAGTGCTTCCGTCATCATGATCGTCGTCGTTGTCCTCCTCCTCCTCCTCCTCTCCCTCCTCCTCCTCCTCCTCTTCCTGCTCCTCATCAGTCTTTGATCCTACCGTTGTTACGCGTTATCCAGCCAGTCGAGTGATGACATTGATGATGGAGTCACCTGTAGGCTTATGATAATGTGATTATACTGCTGGTAATGATGGTGTTGGTGGTAATGATGGTGGTGATGATGGCAGTGGTAGTGATGGTGATGATGGTGGTGGTGCTACTGCTAGCGATATTCATACAGGTGTGTGTGTGTGTGTGTGTGTGTGTGTGTGTGTTTATTTATTGATATTTTATATGTTGTATGAGCAGAAATCTTTGATAATTCTTTGATAATATAATGGTAAGATGTTCAAGGACTAGCATTTCAGTGTGTGTGTGTGTGTGTGTGTGTGTGTGTGTGTGTGTCAAAGAAAGTGTTATGAGCAGTAAATCTGATACTGAAGTTACTGATGTCATTTAATAAGACACACACACACACACACACACACACACACACACACAGAGAGAGAGAGAGAGAGAGAGAGAGAGAGAGAGAGAGAGAGAGAGAGAGAGAGAGAGAGAGAGAGAGAGAGAGAGAGAGAGAGGAGTGAACAAAGGAGTGATGAACACTGGTAGACATAATCAGAATTTAATAATTAACTCTTGTTTGAGAGTTGAGACGAGGAGACACTTGGTGGGGATGGGGAGCGGGTGCAGGGATGTGATGTGGAAAATGTTTGAGGTGGAGTGGAAACTGTGTGACGATGATGGTGGAGGCGAGGCAAGTTAAGTATACACAGGTAGAGTACACAGGGATAGCAAACATTTACATGTGTGTTGAGATGCTTCCTCTGTCGTAAGGTGGCCCATAGGCAAACAAAGGGATACAGAAGGAGGTGTAGTCGTCACGTAATGCAAGGTGTATTTTTATACTACACAGGCAAGTGCTCCCTTCTCATCTGTGCACTTCAACACGCCTGTATAATAGCGTAAGATTGAGGAAAAAATAAGAAAATCGAAGATAAAAAAAAAAAAAAATACTGTCCGATGAAAAATTGTTGAGATCGTGAAGTTTGACGAAAATAAATGTTAAATACAAGGTTCCTGTGAAATATGAAAGCAACAGTCTCTCTCTCTCTCTCTCTCTCTCTCTCTCTCTCTCTCTCTCTCTCTCTCTCTCTCTCTCTCTCTCTCTCTCTCTCTCTCTCTCTCTCTCTCTCTCGTCTTCAATCATCTTTTTCTTCTCTCCCGCTCTCCTTCTGTCCTCTTTCTTCTATCATGATTGCTGTTCCTCTGTCTTCGCATCCTTGTTTCATTCTATATTTTCTCCTCGTCTCTTCCCCATATACCCCTCTCCCCCTAGTGATCTACTTCCTTTATTATCCATATCCATATCCATATCGCTCCTCCTTTCTTTCTTATGCATATTACCATCTCTTCTTAGCCATATACTCTTCTTTTTTCATCCCATCATCTATCCTACTTTAACTTCACATCCCTTTCCATTTCCCACTCATCTTCCCTGATTCCATTGCATTCCCTTCCTTTCCTAAACGTCTTTCCTCTTCCTACACCTTAACATTCTCATCCTCTCCCCTTTGTTACCCTATTCTCACTCCTCCATTCCCTCTTCATTCTTCAATTGCCAGTGCGAGTGAGACTGGCTGGCCCCTCGATGTCACTATGATTGGCAGCATTCCTGATACCGGGCCGTGTGTCGCTCCTTTGTACTATCTCGTGTACGAAGTGTTGTCATAGTTGTTAGAATGTTTCGCCTAATGGTAGCTCTTAGTAGCTATGCGTTACATATGCATTTCAGTGTGTGTGTGTGTGTGTGTGTGTGTGTGTGTGTGTGTGTGTGTGTGTGTGTGTGTGTGTGTCAAAGAAATTGTTACGGGCAGTAAATCTGATACTGAAGTTACTGATGTCATTTAAAAAGCGGCCCATTTACATGTCTTGTAAATTCTTCGCTCCTCCAGCATGCTACACACCAGTACAAAGGAAGCTAAGATTTAAGGGAAATTATGTAGTCGCTTTTTACTATTAATTTTGTTCTTTAGCATCTCACACATTTCACAAGGCACGCAAAGCTTGGAACTAAACTGCAGACTGGTACAGTTGTTGATGTCGGGACTCCGTATTCACTTTTTTTTTTTTTTTGTGACACATTTTTGCTCCGGCGGCCTTAACCCTTTCCTTTCTGCAGGTCATCCAGCAGACATTTGGCAAGATATTGTACTCTTTGCACTGTAATTACATATAACAAAGTGTGCGGTATGTGGTATCATCCACCATTACACATGGCAGAGGTAGATGGCAGTAATGTATCATTATACCAACACAACTAGTAGGATGCTGTATGATAAATCAGATGTTCGTACTCTAATGGCATCCTTATAATTACTCTGCTGGATAGTGGATCAAATACCACAGTAATAACTCATGGAATGGCAAGGAAGCAGGGACTTACTGGAAGGAATATCCTTATAAACATCATCAAAATAGGTAATATCACATAGAATTGTATTAGCAAAGAATATACTATCCTTTACTGGACCAACAAGGTAAAGTTTGGCAGATTAAAGCGTATGTGATAGATGAAATTGCTTCATATGCTTGTGATGTTGACATCCTAGAGCTTAGTGGGATTTTGAGAGTACAACAACACTTACTGATTAGGCCTGTGAGTAAGGTAGACATGTTGATTGCCAAAGACTGTTGTGAATTGCTCCCTAAAGTAGTGAAAACTGTGGGTAGCCTCCAGTTTTTTGGAAAATCGATTTGGATAGTGTGGCAGGAGTAGACTAACATCTACGTAGTGATAACCGCCAAAATTACTCAAATTTATATTCTATTGCGAATCATATTTCAGCTGATCAAAATGTTTGTGCAACATCTGTTTGTGAAATCCCTGATTTGAAAATATCCATGGATGAGGTGTTTTGGTGGTGATCTAGACTTGAAAACATATCAGCAATGGTTGCACAATTAAATAGAACAGGGAGCTGGACTTGATAGAACAAGAGTTTACATGCGATCAGTTCAACAAAGTAAGGGTAGCTAAATATCCCTGAAAAAAAAAAAAAAAAAAAAATATATATATATATATATATATATATATATATATATATATATATATATATATATATATATATATATATATATATATATATATATATATATATATATATATATATATATATATATATATATATATATATATATATAACAACCTTGCTACCACTATCCCAAGGATGTAAACTACTGAAATAAGGCTATCCAAACTTGGTGCTGACTAGATTGCATCAAGATCTGATGACTGAGATGACCATTAAAGGAATTGCAAGAAAACTTGACAGGGAGGAAATGAACTCGCATGTACAGTAGGCCCCATCCACTAAGTACACCATGAGGTGAAGAAGCCAGACTCTTCATCCACGCCAATGATAATTGTGTTTTACTCAAGTACTTACCATGGACACCAACGAAAATCCTATTGGGCGAAGGTACCCCACATGTTAAATTCAATTTTAAGAGTGTTGTTGAGGATGAGACAGAAGATAATTGTAGTAGGGGTCATATCAAGAATGTATCACACTATTAAATTAGATAAGAAAGATCAACATATTCATAGATTCATTAGCAGATATTTGTTTAAGGCACCCGAGCATTATGTTTTGACACCAAACTGTCACTTTAGTTGGTCGTCCGAGTGGCATTATAGTGACATTGGCACTTTGGAAAAACACTTGAAGGAGTAGGCTACTTGTACCTTGCCGCTGCTCGGACGATCATAACGAATGCTTTTGTAGATGATATGGTACTGTCCGTTGCCAATGAGACAGAGGTAAAAAAAAAAATCATAAAATATGCAGAAGACATTTTGTCAGGACCGGGGATCATAGTGAAACGCTAGGTGGTGTCTGGCAGTGTAAGTGATTCTCAGGGAATTGACTTAGGAACAGACAGAGAAGGTATTAGGATGTCTTGGGATATAGAGAACGATGAGTTATTTTACGCAGTTAAAGTACATTTTTCTCTAAAGTATTAAAAAAAAAAACTGCAAACAGGACCAAAATTATTGCACAATCAACAAGAATTTAAATTTCCCAAATATCCTTACAAGGCGAATGGCGTTCAGTCAGGTGGCCTCGATGTTTGATCCATTAGGCTTGGGGCAACAATTTGTGTTGCCGGCTAGATTACCGATGAGGGAGATGATCATGAATAATAATAACAAAGAATGGGATTAACCAATTCAACAGGAGTATAGAATAAGATGGATTAAATGCCCTGCAAAATTTACAGCCTTGAAAGCAGGAAGATTAGACGTGCAATCAAGCCAGAAAAATGCTGTGGGAAAACCGATTTTGACCATATTTTCTGATCGATTGAAAGATGAATATGCTGCTGTTGCTTATTACCGTTTTATGACATTGTCAGACGCTTGTAAAGCATTTATCGTTATGGCCAAGAAGAAGATAGCACTTACAAGACATATGAATGTTCCTAGAATTGAGCTTTTTGCTGCTGTGATGTCATGCAGGTTGCGGAAGAAAATAGTATATGAATCATATTGACATTTTAGAAAGTTTATCATACAATGTGCTCGTGAGAACTCAGATACAGAAAGATCACACTTTTTTTTTCGGGGGATTCGGTAACAAAAGTGTAAAGAGATTTAGATGTACAGTATCTTATTTATTACATCCGTGAATACGCACAAAACATACGTGCTCACATGGCCATGTGGAGAACGCTATCCTCGCCCGTTCGGACCTCACCTGACTTATCCAGATGTGTCGGTCCCCTGCGGTCGCACCATATCACCTTCGCTCTTACGTTTTATTGGTATGGCAACTTTGGCTTATCAATGTACTTCTGAAGGTTGAAATAAATCATGACACCACCCCAAAATTTCGTCGTGAAACATTATGTTTCGAATCAAACTCCTTCGTCCTTTGTTGAATTGGTTTCAGTTCTTTGGTTTCATTTCCGGTATCAATCCAGAAATAGCTATTCTTACAGATATTCACAATGAATAATGTGCTTAATACCAATACGTTCATCGTATTCGTCCTTATCTTCTTTCCCCATCTTCATATATGGAGAAATAGTAAAAAAAAAGTAAAGTAATTAATAGAAAGGCTGAAAACCATGAAAGATGGCTAGGAAATAAATGAAGGAGGACAAGTAGGAAAGAAAAAAAAAAAAGAGAGAGAGTTGAGAGGAAAGTAAGATTTGATGAAGCTATAAGCCTTCTTGAACAGGTAGTCGTCGTAGCTCAGTGGGTAAAGTGTTTAAATTTACTTGGGAAGAAGTAAGTTCGATCCCAGGTCAGGACGGGTGGGAGGGTGGCAGCAGTAGTAGCAAAGCAGCAACAGTGTATAATACTTCACTGAGCTACAATGACTAGTTTTATTCATATCATATGCTAAACCTGTAATATTTTCATTTTCTCGTTCTCTCTCTTTTTTTTTTTTTTTATGTAGGAGGGACACCGGCCAAGGGCAACAAAAATCTAATAAAAAAAAAATAAATAAAAAAAACACAGAGATGCCGGTCCCCGAATAGCGTACGAAGCGGTAGTCAAAAATTGAAGGATAAGTGTCCTGAAACTTCCCTCTTGAAGGAGTTTAAGTCATAGGAAAGTGGAAATACAGAAGCAGGCAGAAAGTTCCAGAGTTTACCAGAGAAAGGGATGAATGATTGAGAATACTGGTTAACTCTTGCATTAGAGAGAGAGGTGGACAAAATAGGGGTGAGAGAAAGAAGAAAATCTTGTGCAGGGAGGCCGTGGGAGGAGGGGAGGCATCCAGTTACAAGATCAAAAGAGCAGTTAGCATGAAAATAGCGGTAGAAGATAGCTAAAGATGCAACATTGCGGCGATGAGAATGAGGCTGAAGACAGTCAGTTAGAGGAGAGGAGTTGATGAGACGAAAAGCTTTTGATTAGTGAACATTTAAGTCTCCAAGAATGGAGATTTCCGCAGAACGGAAGAAAGTCAGAATGTGCTTCACTTTGGAAGTTAAGTAGTCAAAGAATTTCTTATAGTCGGAGGAGTTAGGTGAGAGGTATAGGTTGAGAGGATAAATTTAGTTTGAGAGTGACTCTGTTGTCGTAGGCAGATGGTGGAAAACTCGAAAGATTCAAGAGCGTGGGCACGAGAGCAGGTTAAGTCATTGCGCACATTTCTATTTATTTATTTATTTTTTTATGTAGGAGGGACACTGGCCGAGGGTAACAAAAATCCAATAAAAAAAAAAAAAAAGCCCACTGAGATGCCAGCCCCAAAAAAGGGTCCAAAGCGGTAGTCAGAAATTGAAGGATAAATGTCTTGAAACTTCCCTCTTAAAGGAATTCAAGTCATAGGAAGGTGGAAATACAGAAGCAGGCAGAGAGTTCCAGAGTTTACCAGAGAAGGTGATGAATGACAGCGAATACTGATTAATTCTTTCATTAGAGAGGTGGACAGAATAGGGGTGAGAGAAAGAAGAGAGACTTGTGCAGCGAGGCCGCGGGAGAAGAGGAGGCATACAGTTTAGCAAGATCAGAAGACCAGTTAGCATGAAAATAGCGGTAGAAGACAGCTAGAGATGCAACATTGCGTGGATGAGAGAGAGGCTGAAGATGGTCAGTTAGAGGAGAGGAGTTGATGAGACGAAAAGCTTTTGATTCCACCCTGTCTAGAAGAGCGGTATGAGTGGAACCTACCCAAACATGTGAAGCATACTCCATACATGGACGGATAAGGCCCTTGTACAAAGTTAGCAGCTGGGGGGTGGGGGGGTAGGCGGGGTGAGAAAAACTGGCGGAGACGTCTCAGAATGCCTAACTTCATAGTAGCTGTTTCAGCTAGAGATGAGATGTGAACTTTCCAGTTTAAATTATAAGTAAAGGACAGACCGAGGATGTTCAGTGTAGAAGAGGGGGACAGTTGAGTGTCATTGAAGAAGAGGGTATAGTTGTATTGAAGGTTGTGTCGAGTTGATAGATGGAGGAATTGAGTTTTTGAGCCATTGAACAATACTAAGTTTGCTCAGCCCCAATCAGAAATTTTGGAAAGATCAGAAGTCAACAGTTCTGTGGCTTCCCAGCGTTAAATGTTTACTTCCTTAAGGGTTGGACGTCATGAAAAGACGTGGTAAAGTGCAGGGTGGTATCATTATCATAGGAGTGGATAGGACAAGAAGTTTGGTTCAGAAGGTCATTGATGAATATTAAGAGAGTGGGTGATAGGACAGAACCTTGAAGAACACCACTGTTAATAGATTTAGGAGAAGAAGAGTGAATGTCTGCCACAGCAGCAATACGAGTAGAACGGTCAGAAAGGAAACTTGAGATGAAGTTACAGATAGAAGGATAGAAGAGAAGTTACAGAGAGAAGGAAATCAAAGCTTTGTTCCACACTTTATCAAAAGCTTTTGATATATCCAAGGCAACAGCAAAAGTTTCACCAAAATCTCTAAAAGAGGATGACCAAGACTCAGTAAGGAAAGCCAGAAGATCACCAGTAGAGCGGCCTTGACGGAACCCATACTGGCGATCAGATAGAAGGTTGTGAAGTGACAGATGTTTAAGAATCTTCCTGTTGAGGATAGATTCAAAAACTTTAGATAGGCAGGAAATTAAAGGAATAGGACGGTAGTTTGAGGGATTAGAACGGTCACCCTTTTAAGGAACAGGCTGAATGTAGGGAAACTTCAAGTAAGAAGAAAAGGTAGATATTGACAGACAGAGCTGAAAGAGTTTGACTAGGCAAGATGTAAGCATGGAGGCACAGTTTCGGAGAACAATAGGAGGGACCCCATCAGATCCATAAGCCTTCCGAGGCTTTAGGCTAGCGAGGGCATGGAAAAGATCACTGCGAAGAATTTTAATAGGTAGCATGAAGTAGTCAGAGGGTGGAGGAGAGGGAGGAACAAACCCAGAATCCTCCAAGGTAGAGTATTTAGCAAAGGTTTGAGCGAAGAGTTCAACTTTAGAAATAGATGTGATAGCAGTGGTGACATCCGGTTGAAATAAAGGAAAGAAGAAGAAGCAGCAAAGTTATTGGAGATATTTTTGGCTAGATGCCAGAAGTCACGAGGAGAGTTAGATCCAGAAAGATTTTGACACTTTCTGTTAATGAAGGATTTTTTGGGTAGTTGGAGACCAGACTTGGCATGGTTCCGTGCAGAAATATAAACTGCATGAGATGTTTGATGTTGAGGGTCCTTTCTTTATATCTTAATTTATGCTTTGACTTGGAATGCATATTGACTGTGATGATCGTCACGGGTTGAAATAAATGACATTACAACGACACCGGGAGTTTAGTGTGAATCCGCTCCTACACTGATGATACCACCTTGCATTTATGCAAGTCTTTTCGCAGATGTCTAACCATTAAGGAAATAAACAGTTCAAGCAGGGAAGCCACTGAATGCCTGAATTTTGATTTTTAAAATTTCTGATTGAGGCAAGGGAAACTTAGCATTGTTTAATGCTTCAAAAAACTCAATCCCTCCATCTGTCAACACGACACAACGTTCCAGGTAACTATGCCCGCCTCTTCAATGACACCCAACACTGCACTACGCGTTTCTACATTGAACGTCCTCGGTCTATCCTTTACTTATAATCTTAACTGGAAATTTCACATCTCGTCTCTAGCTAAAATAGGTTCTATGAACTTAGGCGTTCTGAGTCATCTCCGCCAGTTTTTTTCTCTTTCCCCCCTACCAACAGCTCACTCTGTACAGGGGTCTTATCCGCCTATATAAGGAGTATGCTTCAGATGTATAAAGGGGGTTCCACTCATACTGTTCTTTTAGACTGGGTGGAATCAAATGGTTTTAGTCTTAACAACTCTTCTCTTCTAACTGATTCTCTTCAGGCTCTCTCTCTCGCAATATTGCATCTCTTGCTATCTTCTATCACTATTTTCATGCTAACTGCTCTTCTGGTCTTGCTAATTGCATGCCTCCCCTCCTCCCACGGCTTCGCTGCACAAGGCTGTTCTTTCTCTTACCCCGATTCTGTCCACCTCTCTAATGTAAGAAAGAGTTAACCAGTATTCTCAGTCATTCGTTCCTTTCTCTGGTAAACTCTGGAACTCCCTTCCTACTTCTGTATTTCCTCCTTCCTATGACTTGAACTCTTTCAAGAAAGAGGTTTCAAGACACTTATCCTTTAATATTTGAAGACCACTTTTTGACTGTTCGGGAACCGGCACCTCAGTGGGCCTTTTTTTTTTTTTTTCATTATAATCTTGCTGCACTTGGTTGGTGCCCCTCCTACATAAAAAAAAAAGTAAATAAAATAAATAAATAAATAAATAAAACAGTAAGAAATATCGTAACGAAAAGGGAGGAAACGGACAGAAAGGTGCGAAAGGTGAAAGGGAAGGGATGGAGAAAGGGAGGGAGCCACGTTGGGTCAACACATCGCGGCTCTAGTCTCGGGAACGCGGATTTATTCAACCTACACGAATATTGAGATGTGTGTGTGTGTGTGTGTGTGTGTGTGTGTGTGTGCGCGCGCGCGTAATAAATAGAATTTAAGGAATTCAAGACCGTATTGAACGTTAGTTACCAAATATTACCAGATTATATCATAATATTTTTTCAACTTAAAAAAAAAAAGAAAGGAAAACAGACAGACCGTTACCAGGAATCCACCCTCAGTATAATTATTTAGCTTTACACACAAGAAGACTGTCCATCACCTCCAACCCGTCGTCCTCGACCTTTTTCCTCACATCCTGCGTAGCTTAACCAATCCTGTTCTGTTCTTAACCGGTTATGTTGTGCATTGTCTTATTGATCAGGTTAGTGATTGTGATGACTTTGTAATATGTGTGAGTCTCTTTAATTTAGTTTCCTTTTTCATGCAGGAATATGTCTATGAGTTCAACTTTTCCTGTAATTTTTCTGTCGTTTTGTTACACTCCCCTGGAGCAGGGGTGCATTATATATGAGTAAGAGTCATGAAAGAGTGAAGACACTGGTTAGGTTGCACTAATTGAAGCTGGACAGAACAGTGACTCAACAGGTAAAAGCAGAAACAGGCAAGGAGTGTACGAGTGAAAGGAGGGAAAGAGAGAATACACTGGTCCACTCTTGTGATTGGTGGCGATCGTGAGATAAAAAGCTGACAGATCCAGCCCAAATCAAACTGAATGTTCTTGTTGCTGATTTTTGCATGAAGCACAACATTTTCATAATCACACAAAATGTCTGAACAAACTGAGAAAACCTCTACAAAGAAGAAAATGAAGAAGGGCTCCCGATTCCTCAGTGCGCTGAAGAAGCTCCTGCCCTGCTGCTGTTGCAAGGCGCAGCAACAGGACGAGGAGGCCGAAGAGTACATGGTAGTTGACAGCCCACGCCAGGATGAGGGAGAGAAAGTCGATGTGTGTGAGGAGAGTGGCAGCCTGGCTGACAGCGGCTCGGAGACGGCCCAGTCACTGCAAGTGACTTGTGGACAGTCTCCTGACTGCGAGTCGGCCCAGAGCTTGCCTGAAGAATGCGTGGCGCTGGAAGATCCTGTGCGTGAGGCTGGCCAGAGCTCCTCTGACGATGAGTATGTGTCTGTGCCTGACGTGCAGACGTCGTCAAAGGAAGACGATGAATCCCCTCAAGAAGCGGTGTATGATGAATCTTTGATTGAGAGCATTTATGCTCTGATTGAAGAACCTCTGAAGCCATCAGCGACAGAGGACGTAAAGTGTGTTGAGGCGATGCCTTCACCGTCCGAGGAGCAAGGCAAGTCTGAGGGGCAGACAGAGCGCTGTGCTGCAAAACGTCGGCGACGCAAGAAGAAGAAGAAGAAGAAAGTGCGACACGAAGACGAGGACAATGGCGGCGAGTGGCAGTTGGTGTGTAAGAAACCAAGACGGAAGAAGAATGATACAGTCATCCAGGAAACCATCAAGCCCTCCAAGCCTGAGCCACAGCGCGTGTCCCGCAAGCCGAAAAAGCCACGCCGGGGCAACAAATGCCCTCAGGACGACCGTGACCGAGTGCGTCTGTCGTGGCAGGAGAGCACAGTGGAGGTGGCGGTGCCGGTGCCGCCAAACAGACGGCGTCACGTCATCGGCACGCGGGGAGACACGATCCGTCAGCTGCAGCAGCAGTACCCCGCCGTACGTGTGTCAGTGCCCCTTCCGCAGGACGTCGAGTCCCGGGAAGTAATAATCGAAGGGCCCAAGACACAGGCTGACGCCGTGGCGCTGCAAATCACCCTCCGCCTGCAGGCAATAGAGGAGAAGCTGCGCGAGGCAGAGCAGCGGCGCCAGGAGAAAAAGAGAGCGGTGCTAAAGGTGGAGGTGGCACCTGACATGCGGCGCCACGTGGTGGGTCCTCGAGGCGAGACGCTCAAGAGGCTGGCACAGGAACACCCCGCCGTCAGGGTGACGGTGCCGCCCCCCAGCGACACTCGGACCGCCAGTGTGCGCATTACGGGGCCACGCAATGAGGCAGCCGTTGTCGCAGACTATATCAGGGCCTGTGTGCAGGCTGCAGGCCACCAGCAGCTGCAGCGGCAGCCCAACAAGGGAAAGCAGTGAGGAGGCAGCGCACTAATTACTGCACCCCTTCATTACAAGGACATAGCAATTACACCACACTAGACTGGTTTAGGCTTAGCTAGGTTAGGTTAGGTTTAGGTTAGGTTAGGCTTAGTCATATATGTCAAGATAACTTTGGGTGGCAATCACATTGAGAGTATTTCCGAGAATATCCAGTGACTGGTTTAGGAGCTACAGGCGGCCGTCATCACAGGGGAGCGCATATACTGCCAGAGGAAAAAATGCGACCCGGCACGCTAAGGCCCTGCAGCACGCGTCCTCACATTCAAATAAATAGAAAATAAATTAATTATAATAGATAAAATATAAAAAAATATTGATAAAATAAAATAAAAATATTGATGTAATAGAATAAATAACAAAAAATACATATAATAAATAAATGAAAACTGAATTAGAGGAAAACGTAATAAAAATAAGAATAAAAAATATTACATAAAATGAAAATGGAAATGAATAATCAGAAAATATGAGTAAATATAGTAAGTAAAATATAATTTAATTTAAAAAGAATATAAGTAAATTAAATTAGTTAAATAAATCAATTAAGAAATAAATGAATTCATTGAAATAAATAAAAAAAATAAATAATCAATCAATAACAAATAAATAAATTATAAAGAAAGAAATAATAATTAATATTTAAAAAGAATGAAAAACTGCGGAGTGACAAGTCAGAACACGTTGTGCTACACTGACGAATTGTAGTGAACGGTCAGTGAAGAAAAAAAAAACAAGAAAAAAACAGCGCGTTACTTTAGTGTTGAGCAAGAGAAATATTCCCTCCACCCACCACGGCCTGGGTGTTGCCTCCTCAGCCTTTGGTGTGGCTCAAGCAGAGCAGCGGCGCCGCCTCCCTCAGTCTCCTGCCACGACCGTCACCACTCGGCCGCGTCTAACTCTAGTGATGGCATTTCCCAAACACGACGGTCGACTGGCGCTCTTATCTCTTGTGCGTTTCCCCCAGTACGTTTAGAAAATGAAATAATTCAGCTGCTAAAAACTCTACCTTGGATGATGATTCAGGGCTTGTTCCTCCCTCTTCTCCACTCTCCGACCACCACCACCACCACCACCCTGTTCCTAAAAAAAAGGTGACCGTTCTTATCTCTCAAACTACCGTTCTATTCCTTTAATTTCCTGCCTCTCTAAACTATTTCTAATCTATCCTCAACAGGAAGATTCTTAAACATCTGTCACTTTACAACATTATATCTGATCGCGAGTATGACTACTGGTTCCGTGTCAGAGATCCGTCTGTGTGTACTGAGCGAATAACAGAGGTGATAGTGTCTGGCATGGAAGCGTACTCTTTCTCTCCCCCAAAACTTTCCAAACTTTGGTTTAACACAGCTTGTTCTCGTGCTATACATAATAGAGAGGTGGCCCACAAAAGGTACTTCAGCCTTCCATCACCAGAATCTCATGCACTTTATATTTCTGCCGGGAATCATGGCAAATCTGTTCTCCAACTAGCCAAAACGTCCTTCATTAACAGAAAGTGTTAAAATCTTATTATTGGAGATATTTTTGGCTAGATGCCAGGAGTCACGCAACATCCAGCTTTGGACTGAAAATGAGGATAGAGAAAGTAGGAGGGAACAGAAAAGGGGCCTCAGTTGTTTCAGTGAGGAAAAGAAGATGAGGTTTAATAGAAGAGAGATGGTGTCTTACAGATTGAAAATTAGATGTAAGACCGGGAATATTTCAGAAGTTAATGAAGAAAAAGATGAGGGGGGGTGTCAAGACACCTAGAAGAAAGTGGGCGGCAAGGGTACGGGCGTGTGTCCCCACACCAACACAGTACTCGGCCACCCTTCTAGGCACACCCTCATGCCTACAAAACATATGAGGAGATGCAAGCACATTGAAGCACATAATTCACATCATAAATACGGGCCGGCTCAGGTCACAGCATGGGCTGGCGTCCGGAGACAAAGGGGGTGATAGCCGAGGCAGCCAGAGACTGGCGTCAGGTCCTATGGGAAGGGCGCGCCATGGAATGTGGGCGGCAAGGGTGTGGGCGTGTCCCCACACCAGCACAGTGAAGGACACAATAGGAGAGAAAAGGAGAGGAAATAAATGAGGATAAAAATTTAATAGAAAGTAAATGAGAATAAGCCTAGCAAATTTAATATTTAATTATTTCAAGTATAAAATTAATAGTAAAGTAAAAAAATAAGAAAACTTTATTAGGTATTGTCTGTCTATTAGAGACAGGCTATATGTATTTAAAGGAAAAATAAAATAGGGGAGAGAAAGTCACGAAGATACAACTAATATCGAGAAAGAAGAAATGATATACATGTATGTATATTCTAACAACAGAGGTTGCTGCAAGGGTGTGTGTGTGTGTGTGTGTGTGTGTGTATGTATGTGTATATATATATATATATATATATATATATATATATATATATATATATATATATATATATATATATATATATATATATATATATATATATAGCGATTCATAGTAAATAATTAAACAAGAAGATTGAAAAGCGCATTTATATACTCAATGTATATGATTTCCATTCATGAATGGAAAGCAGGCACAAGCATAATGAAATATATGTAGTATAGCAAGCATGGAGATCATGTTCAATGAATGAACTAATCATCTGGCGATGGAAACACTGGTGAGGCTCTATCACTGAGTCTGTTGAAATTTTATGATCAGTGATTCTGTCAATACATGCAGTACATGGTATAGGATGATTTATTTTGGACCTATTGATTCATGAAAAATACAAATAAGCTCAATGAAGATTTCCTGGCATCCCATCTGGCGCTTAGCTGAGACTGACTGCCGGATCACAAGAAGGGAGAGGCGAAGGGGACGGGAGCAAAAATGTGTCACAAATCGTTAATAAACATCGGGGCGTGCGGGCCGTCGCTCTCGGAGCCTGGAGTGGGTAAACTTTTCAAGTAAATGTGCCCGCTGATGGGAAGAAAAGGATGTGAAAGAGAAGCTGGGACCTTTTTACCTCCCTTAGGTGTGAGGAAGGAAATTTTATCTGATTCTAAATTGGAAACGACAACACATTGATGAAAGTAGTAGTAGTAGTAGTAGTAGTAGTAGTAGTAGTAGAGAGAGAGAGAGAGAGAGAGAGAGAGAGAGAGAGAGAGAGAGAGAGAGAGAGGGAGAGTTAGATAGTTCAGTAAAGGTAAGTGCTGATTCTGACGTGCTATTTAATGGGGGGAGGAAAATAACGTACCAAACAGCTGCAGCTTATTTTTGTGTGTTTATCATTAATTTTTATTTATGACGAGTTATTTTGTAAAGTTCTCTTAGTGACGCCAAGCCTTTATTTATTTTATTTTATTTTTTTTATTTTATTTTCATTTTAATCTTAATTTACCTTTCCGTCTCTATCTTTCCTTCAGCAGATCCAACACTAACATTGAACTTTAATAAGTGTTTTTCATATAAACGTTAAAAGTCTTCACTCCCTCACCGATTTCCTGTCTCTTTTTTTTAACCTGTATTTATTTATTTTTCTTATTCATAATACCAGTGTACTTTACGCCTACAGATACCAATACTGATTCTTTCCTTTCAATAGTTTCAAGTTACTTTTTTTCGACTCCTTCTTTTCTGTTCCCATTAATGTCCCTTTCTTTCCCTTACGTTTTTTTTTTTTTTTCGAGTTGCTTGGCTGTAAGTTAGGCTAAGTAAGAGGTGGTATTCCTTTTATTTTACATAAGCTTTAATCGAATAGCTTAACTTTTGAATGATATATAGTTGAGCTTTTGAGGATGTGAGTTAGTAGGTGGGAATGGAGCTGAAAGAGAGAAGAATGAGTTGAATTGAGGGAAGGAAGTAAGAGGAGCTGAGGAATGGGTGGTGGTGGGCGTGTCTTCCTTCTCCTCATCCCCTCTTCCTGCAGGGTGAAGTGAGTGGGCGCAGCATGAATGATTCACTGCCCCAATTAACGCTAGTCACGGGAACAAAGCGGTCATTAATACATCATTTCATTAAGTACAAAGGAGGTTAAGTGTGTGTGTGTGTGTGTGTGTGTGTGTGTGTGTGTGTGTTACTGGGTGTTTTCACCAAAAGTGCATAAAGAAGATCAAGAGAAGGAGGAGGAAAATGAGATGGAGGAGGTGGAAGAGGAGAGCCCCTCGTAATTTCAATCTAAGCATGTAATAGACTAAGTTTGTAAGTAAGCTGGGTCCTGAATAGCCTCTCTCTCTCTCTCTCTCTCTCTCTCTCTCTCTCTCTCTCTCTCTCTCTCTCTCTCTCTCTCTCTCTCTCTCACTGAGCTCCTTCCTCCAATCATCACTAAGCTGCCTACGATGCCACGGAAGACGATGAGTTGTCTCCTTCCTGTCTAATGCCTCCTCTTCCTCCACCTTCCGTCACTCCATTTCCAAGATCGCTCCCTTTCCTCTCTCAGGTACTTTGCTGTTTTCTCTTTCTTTTCTTTCCCTGAGCAGGTGGCGCAGCGTCGGGACTCGCGGTGCTGAGCAATGTGTTGGGTACAGTCCCCCACCTCCTTCACTGCGAGCGCTAGCAAGAGAGGAGAGGTGATCAGCTATATTTTGTATAAGGTTGAGAATGGTCCCCGGGCGTGACGTTTTCAGCAATATTACTAGAGGTCTCGTCGCACAGAATCTAAGCAGCACGCCATGCATAGCGAGAACTCTCAATGAGTGAGTGGTGCTGCGGCGTCATCTCGTAGTGTGAGCCGCTTTTTATGCGGAGGGGAATGCTGAACGGTGTTAATTCGCCAGACTAGTTCACCCATACAGCATCCGTAGGCTGGAAATAGTGTGAGGAGAACCATGGAAAGACGAAAGCAACTCTTACTGTGGCTCTCTCTCTCTCTCTCTCTCTCTCTCTCTCTCTCTCTCTCTCTCTCTCTCTCTCTCTCTCTCTCTCTCGAGAGAGAGAGAGAGAGAGAGAGAGAGAGAGAGAGAGAGAGAGAGAGAGAGAGAGAGAGATTCGAATATTCATTATGAATTAGGCGGAGTCGGGATGAAAAAAAGTAATTTAGTCATACTTGTATAATATACTTAATGAGTATTTTAAAATCACTTTTTTGTTTTATATTCTGGTGATGAAAAATTAAACGAAGGAATTTTCTCTGGACGTTTTAACATATAAGAAAATTAAAATATTTAAGGGATGCACGCTCGCGCACCTGCGTGTGTCAGTCCACCCGTCCACAGATGCATACACCAACTGTTAATGAGCGAGATCGGTAATTAGGTGGGCGAGGTGCAAACACACATCCGGTGACTGTTTTTTTAGCTGTGGTATTTGTTTTTAAGCGGAAGCAAATTAGTAGTGAGGCGGTGGTGGTGATGATGATGGAAGTGGTGGCGACATTGCCTGTAGACTGTTTATACTTATATGGCGGACAGCGGGAGGCGGAGATAGATGGGTTGTTGTTAGACGGACATTACCTGATATGTGTGTAAACTTTTAGAGATGGGCGGTAGACAGGGATGATAAATAACCAGAAATGTGGTTATAGATCTGCAGTTGGTGGTTAGATATCTGGACTGGAGACTTCTAGCCCTTAGGAATTTCTGTAAAACCAGTTTGCCATTGCCTTAGACATATCAAGAGAGAGTCTGGCATAAATGTTTAACTTATAAACTCCCTTCATACAGTTTCCATCCAACTCTCTAGCCGTTGCACTGCTATTGTAGTAGGTCATTGTCCTCCTAAACTTGTACACTGGTGTTCCACAGAGTTCTTTCCTATTACTCAACCTATTCCTATTGTTCATAGATGATCTCATTCAAACTTATTATTCTATTAATTTTTAAACTGATGAAAATCCTGCATATACCAGACACCTAACTCAGCAAGAATTAAACAGTTCCTGTCAGGTCCTGTAAATCTTACAATGTAAGCACCAGCCTGTGGCCACCCTGGTGCGCCGCCCCTCAGAACGTCCCATCCGCCAGACTCTTGTCCAGCTGATCGACAACGCTATTCGTCGCGGCGCTGAAGGGGTGGTGAGGCAGGCTGAGCTGGTCCGGCATTGTTCGTAGGAACATGTCGAGCTTTTCCATAAACTTCTCGATGTTTTGTACTATTATACAAATCACAGGAAATCACTGGAGTCGGGTGAGGTACCAGTAATGTGGAGGCAGGTTAATGTAGTACCCATCTTTAAGAAAGGAGATAAAACTTTATCGTCTAACTATAGACCTGTCAGCTTAACTTCAGTTGTAGGTAAAACATTAGAGTCAATAATAGCGAGGAACATTAGGGAACATTTAGACAAATATAACTTGATAAATCAGTCACAGCATGGCTTCACGAAGGAGAAGTCTTGCCTGACAAACTTGTTAAGTTTTTACAGTAAAGTGTACGAGGCAGTAAATAATGGTAATAGTTATGATATCTTTTATCTGGACTTTAGTAAAGCATTTGACAAGGTACCCCATCAAAGGCTCCTGAGAAAGGTTAGGGCACACGGGATAGATGGGTGTGTTAGGCTGAATAGGGTCATGGCTTAGTGACATGCGACAAAGAGTTGTAATAAACGGCTCGAAATCTGAGTGGGGTCATGTGGGTGCCACAGGGATCAGTATTAGGGCCATTGTTATTTCTAATATATATCAATGACTTGGATAGTGGAATTAGTAGTGATATTAGTAAATTTGCGGATGACACAGAGATAGGTAGATTAATTAGGTCAGAATCGGATGCCATCGCCTTGCAGGCAGGTTTAGATAGAATGAATGAATGGACAAATAGATGACAAATGCAATTTGATATCAATAAATGCAAAGTACTTAGCGTAGGTAGAGGAAACCCACACAGTAGGTACACATTAAACAACCAAACTCTGGTAGGTACAGGATACGAGAAAGATTTAGGAGTTATAGTTAACTCTGAACTCCGTCTAGGAAAACAATGCATAGAAGCCAGAAACAGGGCAAATAGAGTACTACGATTAATTTTTAGGAGTGTGAAAAGTAGAAGGCCGGAAGTAATATTAAAGTTATTCTTGGCGCTGGTCAGACCTCATCTAGACTAAGCTGTGCAGTTCTGGTCCCCACATTACAGGAAAGATATAGGTCTATTAGAATCAGTACAGAGGAGAATGACTAAAAGGATACAGGGGATGAGGAGTATTCCTTACAAGGCGAGAATGAAGCTGTTAAATTTACATTCTTTAGAGAGACGTAGGTTAAGAGGGGACCTGATTGAAGTCTTTAAGTGGTATAAGGGTTATAACATGGGGGATGCAGGCAAAATTCTTAGGATCAGCAACCAGGGTAGAACAAGAAATAACGGGTTCAAGCTTGAAAAATTTAGGTTTAGGAAGGAGATAGGAAAAAATTGGTTCTCAAATAGAGTGGTAGATGAGTGGAATGGACTCAGTAATCATGTTGTTAGTGCTAGGAAACTAGAGAGCTTTAAGAGAAGATTAGACAGGTTTATGGAGGGGATAATAGATGGAAATAGGTAGGTATACTCGTATTTCATACAGGGACTGCCACGTGTAAGCCTGGTCGCTTCTTGCAGCTTCCCTTATTTCTTATGTTCTTATGTACTTGGGTCTCGAATATTAGCTGGTATGCTGTTAAAGAGGCGGGGGCCTCTTGTTGCAAATGTGTTTTCCAGTATCTTCGCTCAGGTATGGACTTTTGGGTTTATTCTATGTGTGACAAAGTCTGCCGAGCCTCGGGTGTATTTTGGACTCCAGACCGATATTATTTATCGCTAAGCCATTCATCAGCTTCCATTCATGTATTATGGTATAGCGTTCTCGGCGACGTTCAAGAGAGTTGAGATTTAAGGTTTTCCAACCATCACAATAGTTCAGGTAGCTTACTAAGGTGGTCTTGTGGTTGTAAAATTTTTGCACGGATTCCAGCGCTTGCTTTTCGCCTGTTTACCAAGGGGATCACAAATGGCAGCGGTACTCCACGATGGTAAGTACCGCGTCTTATAAGTACATGATATCCAGCCAGCCTGTCCTCTGGCGGATTTTACTACAGAATGAATATGTGTTGTGAAAGTAACGTCGCTCGTAAGGTTTACACCGAAGTCTCGAATGCACTTCTTCATTTGGATGCGGGTACCATCGGGTGCCATGTAAGTGGTCTCCATTGGCACTTACAGGATACAGGTACCATCGGATGCCATGTAAGCGGTGTGGTCTTCATTGGCACTTACTCGTATAGTGTAGTGCATGTGTTCGAACTTGTTTTCATTGAATGCCATATTGTTCATAATGCACCACTTATAGATGGCTGAGAGGTCAGTTTGAAGTAAATCTGTATCTTCTCTTGTTTTCATTAGCTTTGATACCCGAGTGTCATCAGCAAAGGGAGATACTACTGAGTAAGTGATGGATTTATCTACCAATATGTCCGAGATATGAATCAGGAGTAAAAGTGAACCAAGCACTGAGCCTTGAGGAACCTCCCTCTACACTATCGAGTTTTCGGAAACTGATCTTACAGCCACAAATTGGATTCTGTTTGCAAGGAAGTTGAGGATCCGGAAAGCAAATTTTTCACAGATGCCAAGATGACACAGTGTGGTCTACCTTGACGGACACCTTTGCAAAATCAAGGTACATGATGTCTACATTCTAGTTGTGTTTCATACCATTAATGGTGCTTTCGTGGCAGACGAGAAGTTAAGATAACCAAGACCTACGTGTTCTGAATTCATGCTGGTTTTAATTTAGTTTATTGTTTTCTTAGAGGAAAGACTTTATTTGTTGTGGTATTATTTTCTCGAGGATTTTTATTACACAGAAGGTGAGAGTTCACCCAAAGAAAACTTAAAACCCCCAACGTCTGATTTCTGTATTGTTTCGGATATGGCAGGACAAATATTATGCTGTTCAATGTATTATCGTTCTTTTGCAACATTACTCACCGCCTTGTGATGGTCTGCACAGGTCTCTCTCTCTCTCTCTCTCTCTCTCTCTCTCTCTCTCTCTCTCTCTCTCTCTCTCTCTCTCTCTCTCTCTCTCTCTCTCTCTCTCCCCCTTGTCTGTGTGGACTTGTTATAGGATACTTCGGAGTGACTATTCACACTGTATTTTTAGTAGTTGATATATACACAGTATCACGAGCGTGAAATCACGTCCGTTACCGTCACGCCGCTAACCCCAGCTCGTTCCCGTCTCTTCACTGGGGCTCATGCCTACCGGCTTCTTTCCGCTGCACCGTGCACGGCTAATACAGGAACTTCAATACTAATGTTACTATACACATATGCTGATGCAAAATAACATATGATAGTAGAAATAAACGCGTTATACTAGAGGATATATAAAAATACATAGATATGCCACTCGAAGCCATCTAATTAATATAAGAATTATAGATAAAGGCGTTTTCAGTAGCGTCACCGACAAGTCAAACGCTTTGCTCGCAAGGCATACGGAGGCAAACGTGCCCAGGAAAGCGTTTGCCCAAAAGGCAAACAACCAATCAGCGAGTAGTAACAACAGCATCACAGCATTTAAGTTCCCATAGAAATGTATTTTGGAGACCGAGAGAGTTGGTGTTGCATAAAGAAATATTTCCTTTATTGTCATTTCACATTAAAAAGAACCTGAAAGTGACATAAAGCAAGGGAAAGAAGGGGAGGGACTCCTTTTCCTAATGATATTTCGCATCGTTTGCCGATAAGCAGCGTTGTCCGACTCTCTTTCGTGGTTGTGGCTTTAATTAAGGAGCAGTGTTTTTTTTTTTTTTCGTGTGTTAGTGCGTTTCTTGCTTTCTCTCAACAAAAATCATGTGTGGAGGAGGAAATACATTTATTTATTTGCTTATTTATTTATTTATTTATCTATTTTATTTATTTATTTATTTTATTTATTTTTTTTTTTTTTTTGCAATATTATAGTCGACATCAACCTAAAACAAGAAAATTAGAGTTGGCTCAAAACTTATACATGCGAACTCTAAACACGACCGCAGCCACACACCTCACATGCCTCTGCTCTGCTCTGTCTGTTGCTACTCTGAAAAGCTCCTCTCCCCAAGAAAAAAGTGGACGAGAACCTTAAGTAATAGAAGAGTTTATTAATACCTCTCCTGTATCTTGCGGAATTACTACCTAGAGTCAGTTGAGTGATGTACACGACAGTTTTTCCCAAGGGCGGGCGGCACCTGTCGTCTGGCAGCGGAGTTGTGATTCGTTTTCTTTAAAAAAAAACTGTATGCTGTGGCGGACCACTACTGAAAACGCTTTAACTACTACTTCCCTGTTCAGCACTCCTTCCCACAGCGCTCCATGAAAACAAGGAAAAAGGGGATTCGAATGTTGAACACAGCTTGGTTCTAACACTAGAAAATGGAAGAAGGAAAAGAGAGATTGTGAATTATAAACCATATAATACAATAATATTACTTACCTTACCTATTCCTCATGAATGCCGAAGAACTTCATTCTCTTTCATCTGTCTACTCGACACATATTTCTAGACTACCTATTATCTTCCCCTTCTTCAGCGACCCTCAGCAATGCCCTTCGTACCATACTTAGACTGCCCTTCACTAAAAAATCTCAACTGAAAATTTTACTTATTTTCTCTTGCTAAAACAGTTTCCATGAAGATAAATTTTCTGTGTCGCCTCCGCCAATACTTTTTTTCCTCCCAACTGCTAGCTCTATACAGGGCCTCATCTGTTCATGTTTGTTACTATCTTTTACCGTTGTTTCCATGGTTACTTCTCTTCTGAACTTGCCAACTGCATAGCTCTTCTCCCATTGCTTGCTGCACAGGACATTCCTATGCTTTGCACTTTACCAATGCAAAAGTTATATACTATTTTTATCCTCTTATTTCTTTAATTTATTTCATTGTAAACCCTGGAACTCCTTTCATGCTCCTGTATTTTCTTCTGCCTTCGAATTGAATCGTTTTAGAAGAGTTTTTTTTTCTATCCTTTTTCGTGGCCTTAGCCAATATCCCTGACACGAGAAGAAAAGAAAAAAAAAAAATTGGCGTCGTTCTCTACCAACACCACGCCGACACCTGCATCACCTGTCAGTGGTCTCTCTGATTAGCATTCATCAGATCTTCGTCATAAATCTGATGCCTTCACTACCTTCCCGATACCCTTTTTATATGTTAATTTGATAATAACCAATTACTTTTCAGGATGCATTCTCTCTCTCTCTCTCTCTCTCTCTCTCTCTCTCTCTCTCTCTCTCTCTCTCTCTCTCTCTCTCTCTCTCTCTCTCTCTCTCTCTCTCTCTCTCTCTCTCGTGTTTGTCTCAATCATTCTTGTTTTCCTTTTACCCTACACACACACACACACACACACACACACACACACACACACACACACACACACACACACACACACACACACACACACACCTGACTTAATCTTCTTGTAAAGGACGTACAACTACTACAGCTGTGTGTGTGTGTGTGTGTGTGTGTGTGTGTGTGTGTGTGTGTGTGTGTGTGTGTGTGTGTGTGTCTGTGTCTGTGTCTGTGTGTGTGTGTGTGTAGAAGCGTCGTAAGGGCGAACATGGGTGAGCCAGTCGTGTCTGCCTTCATGAGTGTCTCTGATGTTCTTGTATTCCCGTGTTTGTATGTGAGGAATTCCGCATATCCCTTCATCACCTCTCCCTTATGCTTCTCTCCCTTGCTTTCCTCTCCCTCCTCTTTCTGCTTCGCTGAAGTTCCGTCTTCTCCTTTCCCTCTTTCCTCCCACCATTTTCCATCTTTGACTCTCTCTCTCTCTCTCTCTCTCTCTCTCTCTCTCTCTCTCTCTCTCTCTCTCTCTCTCTCTCTCTCTCTCTCTCTCTCTCTCTCTGATACTTTTTGCGAACATTAAGTTACACTCAACTTTTGAAATGTGCTAAAGAATTTTGTTTTCCTCTCTCACCTTTGCATTTGTCATGAATTTGCATTTAATTTCGTACGCATATAAAGCTTGCATAATGATGTGAGTGTACGAAGGAAACTTGTTCCTTCTTTTTGATGTTCTCCTCGCCTATCTACTAGTCATATGCTACTCGTGATACATTAATTTGCAGAACAGCAGATACGAGGAGAGTTTTTGATCTGTATATATGCATATGTATAAGGCAATATCTGCAGAATGACGTGCCATTTCTAATAACCTATGCCTGTGATAAAGAGACAGAACAAAGCAAGACTCCTTCCTTTCCACTGCTCCCTATGATAACGTATTGACAGGAAACAATTAGAATTATCATCTTCTACCGCTACTTAAACGCTAACTGGTTTTCCTTGCAGATTACATGACTCCCTCTTCCCGCGGCCTCGCTATGCAGGACTTTGCTTTCTCTCGTCCCTGTTCTGTCACTTCCCTACTGCAAGAGTTAACCAGGCACTTGTCTAATTTTAGATAATTATTTTTTTGGCTCAGCTCTTTAGGAACTCGTACCTTCAGTGCTTTTCTCTCTCTCTCTCTATTTTTGTAGCCCTTGGCTATGGCCTCTCTTACTTATAGTAGTAGTAGTAGTAATAGTAGTGGTGGTGGTGGTGGTTGTGGTGGTAGGAATAGTAGCAATAACAGTGTAGGATTAGAAGTGATGGTAGAATACTAAATATAAGAGTACTGTTTGTTACAAAAGTGGTCATGATAATTGTTTTATAATCAGTATAAAGGATCACTATGATGACAATGCTAGTAGTAGTAGTATTAGTAGTAGTAGTAGTAGTAGTAGTAGCAGTAGTAGTAGCAGCAATCGTTGTTGTTATTGCAATTTTAGTTGCTTCAGTAGTGGCTGTAATAGTGGTAGTAGTAGTGCTACTGTAGTACAAATAATAAAAGCAGAAGTCCTAGTAAAGTTGCAGTAGTATATTGCAATACTAGTAGTGGTAGTAGTAGTAGACAGTGTCAGTGAGATTGTGACATTAATATTGGTAATGATAAGTGGTTACTATAATGGGAGTTAAGGCATTAACTCTGGTGAGAAAGGTTTAAGCTGATGAGACAGCAGATGAGATACGTGTCTTTCATTTGCGGGAACTCATACAAGTTGGCGATCAGGTCTGTTCATCTGCTACTTCATGTTTGAGGAATGAGTTCCTGAGTTTGACTATTATTTTCCCGCCCTTGGAGTGGCATTGCTGCAATTTGTCCCTTTGTGCTCGTTTTATGTTCTGCACTTATCTGAAGACACTGAACACACGAACACCAGTGCCTGTTGCTGCTGCTGTTGTTATTACTGCTGCTGGTCTACTGAACGTCGGCTGGCGTTTTTTTTTTTTTTTTTATCAGTAATGGCAGAGCGAGTGAAAGCCATGATTACCGTCACTGGAAAGATAATTTATCAACTCAGCAACACTGGGTGGCAACACTTGGCAATGATTGCTGTTCGAAACAATTCACATTACAAGCAATGATCTTGCAAATGTTTGGGCATGTATCTGTATGCTTTATGGTTTGCTTGTCACCACACACACAAAGCAGGCAGACTAAGCGACGAGTGGCTCTTCTCTAGAGGACCCGTAGTCTAGTATTTAGGACAGTCTTGAGTCGGCTCACCACAGTGTCCCGAGCAGGAGGAAAGAAAGTAACATAGGAAGAAAATGGAAAATGGTAGAAGAAATGAGAGGGAGGGAAAGTGATGCAAGAGGAGGTAGGGGGAAAGAATGGCGGGAGAAAAGGAGAGAGGATGGATCGCGGCATTAAAGGAAAGGGAAGGAACAAGGTTCAGCATCACCCAGTGGGATGTGCGAAACCAACGTAACAAATACAAAATGAAAAGGCGTTAATACCAACAACACTGAAGAAAAGGCTCGGTTACATGAAGAAAAGAACAGAAAACAACACAAGAAAGAGCAAGGCGATTGATTATTAAACAATCTTTCATTCCGTCACTTTACTTTTTGTCTTCTCGTCTTCATTACATTCCACTTTACATTGAAGTACCATTGGTAGCAGCAGCAGCAGCATCTGTAGCAGTAGTAGCGGTAATGGTAGCAGTAGTAGTAGTAGTAGTAGTAGTAGTAGAAAAAATAACACCATTACGAAACTACTATGCACTACTACTACTAAACAGACACATCACTTGAGGATATCGTGTCCAAGTTGATACGAAACTCACAAAGTTAATGCTGAAAGCGAGACATTGTTCCTGTTCTGACCTCGTCCTTTTCCTCTCCCTGATCCCTAGACCTCGTCCTTATCGTCTCCATCCTCGTCCCCTCTGTCCTCTACCACGGCAGTTGTGTACTCAAGTGGCGACAGTCTCCATAAAAGGTGCAGTGAGGTCTTCACTGGACTTCAAAGGGCACCGCCTGTTAAGAGCGACGCCTTCCAGCTACTCTTCCTTCTTCCATCCTCCTCGCCAACGCGGCGGTGCGTCCTTTCAGTGTTCCTAAGGCTGATTCTCTCTCTCTCTCTCTCTCTCTCTCTCTCTCTCTCTCTCTCTCTCTCTCTCTCTCTCTCTCTCTCTCTCTCTTTTGAGTAACGAACAATGGTGTATTGCGTTCGTGGAGTAATCCGTCGTATTGTACTTTTCAGTAACGTATCGTAGAAACCGGTATAGAATAGTCATATATATATATATATATATATATATATATATATATATATATATATATATATATATATATATATATATATATATATATATATATATATATTTGTGTGTGTGTGTGTGTGTTGGAAAATCCTTCTCCTCAGTAGTTTTAAGTAATGGTTGATAAAAGATGCCGCATGACAAAGTAATGAAACAGATATCTTTTGTGTTTCTTCTCACTGCTCTGTTGCCTGACACAGTTCATTGATTTACGTTGAGGTATGAATAAAGACTGACATAGGATAAAGCGAGGGATGTCAAAGCGTATTTTTCGTTTTCCTTTCTTTACCTGTGCGCATTATGCAAACTACTGAAGAAATAGAATATCAAGAGGATTTTGCACAGATGTGCACAGATTAGGCGCCATTCTCTCTCTCTCTCTCTCTCTCTCTCTCTCTCTCTCTCTCTCTCTCTCTCTCTCTCTCTCTCTCTCTCTCTCTCTCTCTCTCTCTGAATGGAATGTAATTCATCTTCACAGAGTCGTTTCAATGGTAAATTACTTGATAAATCAATGAACCCAATAGACACTATGCCTCCTCCTCCTCTTCCTTGGTGCTGATCAAGGAAGAAAAGGTAATAGGAGAGTAAATCTTCTAGAAACAGACCAGAGAGAGAGAGAGAGAGAGAGAGAGAGAGAGAGAGAGAGAGAGAGAGAGAGAGAGAGAGAGAGAGAGACTGCACGCGAAATCAAGAAAAACAAGGTTTTACAATTTTGCTCTGTCAACATCTCATTCCGCACTGTTACTGGACTTAAGTTTTATGCTTAGCCCTCTCGAGATAAGCACAAGGGTAAGAAGAAGGCTAAACAGAAAGCTGAGAATCTTTGTAAATACGGCCTCAGACATCCTGCATAGTGTATTTGCGAAGTCATGGTTTGTTGGGTGTTGGTATTTAGTTATGGGCTATTTGATTTGACTGATGAGATAAGATGACGTCTATTACATCTAGTAGTGGTGCCTTGCCAGGGTAGTTACGTGTCTTTGTCTGTCTATCTATCTTTCTATTTGTTCATCTGCCTGTCTTTCTGTCCGCCAGTCGGTCTGTCAGTTTGTTAATCTGTCTACCTGGTTGTTAGCTTGTCTTTCTGCCTGGCTATCAGTCTGTCTGTCTGTCAGTTAGTCAGTCTATCTGTCTGTCTGTCTATATATCTGCCTAATTTGGTGTTCATTTATCTTTCTATCTACCTGCCCACCTACCTACCTTCTCACAGACAGACAGACGTACAATCGCACGCACACGCACGCACGCGCGCACGCACATACGCACGCACGCACGCACGCACGCACGCACACACACACACACACACACACACACACACACACACACACACACACACACACACACACACACACACACACACACTCGGGTTAGAATTACCAATTCTTTCCGTAATGCCTCAGTTTGTCAAGTATTATGTTACACAATGCACATATCTGATCCCCGCCTCGCACCTCTGAGCGTCATCTTGATTGCCAAGCCGACGCAGCACCACCGCCTCATCGCTGCCGAAGAATCACATTACTTAAATCACTACACTTAGATGAGAAACTATTTCTGGCAAGGAATCATGTCACATGACACTGCAGCGAGAGATGACTCGTTTACCTCATATTATAGCACTGTCTTGCTTACTGTTGCTCTTTATCATCACATCTTGCTGCATTTTGCGTTATATATATATATATATATATATATATATATATATATATATATATATATATATATATATATATATATATATATATATATATATATATATATATATATATATATATATATAAAATCGAATATTTATGTTTCGTTTCAGTGATATTTTTTTTCTTATGTTTAAAGATACTCGTATTCATATGGTATGTGCCCATTTACATATACGCATTTACCTGCACATCCATATTCATAAGGACATGGTGACGTATAATTTTTCAAACCTTTCAATAACACATTTGTCATCTCAGGGCTCAGCCGGTAAGGCGATGGTGCAGCCATGTCCAAGCTGCCACAGCGCTTTACATCAACTCCATCCCTTCCCTTCCACCCTGCTGGAGACTTTCGCCTCTGTGACTCACTGCTTCTTGATACCAATTCTACATTTTTCACTCATCCTCTCACCTGCTTCTGATCTCTAAATCATTTCAATTTCCTCCTTTTCTGTTCTTTTCACATGATCAA
>NC_087160.1:7442500-7467500 GCF_035594125.1 Scylla paramamosain
TTATTAATCTTAATTATTTTCTGTTCACTTCTCTATCCCCCTCTCATTAAATTGTGCTGTTCACTTCACATTTATTTTTTTCTATTGTGTGTTTATCTCATATTTTTCTTTTGATATCGTTTTGTAGTTCTCTCTTAATCTGTGCTCTTTTCTTTTATATTTGATCTTCTCTTTCTTCCTATGCAAAAAAGAAAAAAAAAGATTATAATAATAACAATAATGTCGATTTCTCACTTTTACCTTTATTTACAATTCTCGTTCATGTTATTTGTTAAGTTTATCGTCGCTCTTTATTTCTTTGTTTTATACTGATGTTTTCCTTTCGTCATTTTTTTTTTCTCACTTCGTTCACGTATATTTTTCTTTGACTTAATTCGGTCATCAGTTTACTTTTTTTTTTTTCATTTTGTCTTCTTTAATTTTTACCTTAGCATCTACTTCTGTTGTTTCTTTTTATCTACATTTTATTTTTACTTTTTTTTTTTAGCCTGTCAATATTCTTAGTTTCTTAGTTTTTTTTTTTTTTTTTCTATTTGCATGTTCCTTCTTTGTAGTTTGTGTTCGTTTCATTTTTTTTTCTTTTATACGTAGTGTTTACGCGATTTTTTTCTTTTGATTTTTTTTTTTTTCGGATTCTCACACTTTTCTTTTCTGACTTAATTCATGCATTGTGAGATATGTTGTTGAAATATCATCCTGTCTTTTTCTCTCTATATCTTCATTGCTTAGTTTTCAGTTATTCCACTTCTTATTATGTTTTATCGTTTTTTGCCCCTTACCTATTTTTTTATTACTATTTTATTTATTTATTTATTTACTTTTTTCGTGTCGTCTTGGTTTGTGTGTCAAGCACGGCCTCGCTCCTCCTTCGCTGCCAGCATCTTGTTCCCTTCCGGTAAATTTGACTAATGACCTCTCTGATTAAGACATTGCTTTCCCAAGAGAGAGAGAGAGAGAGAGAGAGAGAGAGAGAGAGAGAGAGAGAGAGAGAGAGAGAGAGAGAGAGAGAGAGAGAGAGAGAACACCTGAACTCGTGCTGAACTCATTCTATTTCCTCAGGCTGTCAGGTAAGTGGGTACGAGGCTGGGGAGTTGGAAGGACGAGAAGGAGGAATAGGAGGAAGAGGAAGAACATGGAAATGGAGGAGGAGGAAGTGAGGAAGGAGAAGGAGAAGGAGAAGGAGGATGAGGAGGAGGAGGAGGAGGAGGAGGAGGGGAAAGAGCATGAAAATAGAGGAAAAGGAGGAGGAGGAGGAGGAGGGGAAAGAGCATGAAAATAGAGGAAAAGGAGGAGGAGGAGGAGGAGGAGGAGGAGGAGGAGAAAGAGGTTGGAAAGGAGATGAATGAAGTGGTGGGCAAAAAGAACAATTACTACTACTACTACTACTACTACTACTACTACTACTACTACTACAGCTACGACTGTTGCTGCTACTGCTGCTGCTGCTGTTGTTGCTGTTGTTGGTACTACTGCTACTACTACTACTACTACTACTACTACTACTACTACTACTACTAATAATAATAATAATAATAATAGTAATAATAATAATAATTCAACTATTACTATTACTAACTGAAAACTACAATACTTAGGAAGTATTCTTTTGTTTTCACCTCCCACTGCTGCATACGTCTTTCTCAATGTACGCATTAGCTTGGGTTCTTGTTTCCACAACGGGAGTAAAGTAACAACTTGGGCGATAGCAGTGGTGATGGTGATGGTGGTGGTGGTGGTTGTGGTGGTGGTGAAAAAAGTATATCTTTGTCTTGTATTTTACAGCTGTTGAATTTAAATATTGAAGTATTCAGAACAAGAATGGATGATATTGAGGTATATAAATATATTTTGTTCTATTGTCTCTCCTTAAAGAGAAAGGAATTATAGTGAGAAATAAACATGCAAATATATACATGGACAAAAAAAAAAAAAGAGAAAAAATGAATTTGCTGTGTTGTTATTTTTCAATATTTTCTCGGCTTTATTGAGGAAAAAGCGACGGAAAAAATGTCTTGATATTGGTCTCCATTTACAATAAATTTCTTGAGCTAATACCGATAGAAAAAAAAAGATATATATACATATATATATATATATATATATATATATATATATATATATATATATATATATATATATATATATATATATATATATATATATATATATATATATATATATATATATATATATATATATATATATATATATATATATATATATATATATATATATATATATTTTTTTTTTTTTTTACCATAAACTCTGGAACTCCCTACCTGCTTCTGTATTTCCACCTTCCTATGACTTGAATTCCTTCAAGAGGGAGGTTTCAAGACACTTATTCATCAATTTTTGACCACTGCTTTGACCCTTTTATGGGACTGGCATTTCAGTGGGCATTTTTTTTATTAGATTTTTGTTGCCCTTGGCCAGTTTCCATCCTACATAAAAAAGAAAAAATAAATAAATAAATAAATATATATATATATATATATATATATATATATATATATATATATATATATATATATATATATATATATATATATATATATATATAAATATATATATGGTATTTTAACATAATTCTTCAGTAGATTTACAACTTCATAATCATAATTTATTCATAATCACTACCATAAATCTATTATATCAATGAAGTATGAAAAAATATATATCTAATTAGAAAAAATAGTGATATTTTTTTCAGATAGCCAAAACAAATAATCTTAATAGTAATAGAGAACTACCCAATAGTAAGGCAATAAACAACGTATGAATTTCATCCCAAGATATGAAAATTATATCTCAGAAATAGGTCATTGAAATATACCTAAAATTTTTGTCAAAGTGAAACCGGCTTGCCTGCTTTTCTATTTATTACGAAAAATGTATCAAGCAGCGTGTAAAATAATGGTAGCTATCTGTACACAAACAAGAAAAGAAAGGATAACTGATGATCAAGGTGTGTGTGTGTGTGTGTGTGTGTGTGTGTGTGTGTGTGTGTGTGTGCTGTTCTTCGTCACTGAGTCACTTAGGCAACCAAAGTTTGTGGGTTTATTGATTGTGGATACACTTCGGCTGGAGTCCCTCAGTATGCTGCCACTGCTGGAGGTCAGGTGGCCTGTGCATGGGGCTTGCTGGGTCGTGCGGGTAGTTAGTTGGCTAGAGGCAGGGATAGTGTTATTGGATTAGCGAAGGAAAGACAAAATATCTATTTATTAGTATATAACTGTGAGTATAACGCACGCACGCACGCACTGTTTGAATAGCGTCGTTCTACTTAGGTGGATGATAATTAGTGAGAACAAGACTTGGTTATTTGCTTAAACAGATTACAATGGATCAGAGCACAAATGTTTTTTTTTCACTTTGCATTGTTCAGTGTCTTGCAGCATAAGCGGAGAATTAGTGACGAGATGATTTCCGGTTTTCTTTGTGCATTTTCATACAAAGGATGCAAATGCAACTGAATGGAAGAAAAAAGAAAATATCGATATGTGTGCAAAACTAGAGAAAATCCAACATTGTCCATGAGGGAAAAAAAAACTAAATATGATCACACAATTACATAATTACTGCTACATAAAGATGGATCCCAGGCTTGTATGATATTATAATTATAATTCAGAGCCCCATCATATATTTCTAGGGATCATCAGCGTAGCGGATCGTCAAGAGTAAGTGGTCGCTACTACTTGAAAACGGCTTGATGATTAGCAATGCATGACAATTAGTGTAAATAAGGGAGTATACGTGTACACGAGTGGATGTTCTGGTCTGCGTAAGTGATCTGGTGCTCAGTGTGTGTGTTGTTGCTGCTGAATTGTTGATGAATGTGCTGTCTGTGCATGCAGCCAAAGGTAAAGGGAGACATGGCCAGTAGATGGAGTAGAGCTTTAATGCCCATGACAGTGCTTACAAACCAGAGGAAAACATGGACGAAGCTTTGAACATAATTGATTGAACAATGGAAAAAAAAATGTGAAACATGAAATAATACAAAGAACACAGTAATGACTGCAGTAGTCTGTAACTCGCTCCCTTCTCCTCCACCGTGGGTTCTGGGAAGAAAAGTATCCGCCACTACACCAGCCAATGTGGGCCGCGTAAACCCCACACCAGGGCCATTTGTACAATAAAGAGAGCCGACCCATAGCTCCCCCATCACAACCAACCTCTGGTAGACGAGGAGGAGGGTAAGAGAAGTTGTGGAGGAGGGGGGAGGGACGGAGAAGATAAGGTGGAGTACTACTAAAGTGAAAGAAAGTGGCTGAGTGCAGCACACCTCGACCCGTCGTGTATAAGGCAGAGGAAAAGTTTCGAGTTTTTGTGGCAGCAGGAATGTTTTTACGATGAGCTGGGGACTGGGCCGGAGGAAGGGGTGGTAAAGGTTTGTGTGTGTGTGTGTGTGTGTGTGTGTGTGTGTGTGTGTGTGTGTGTGTGTGTGTAGGGTAAAAGGAAAACTTTTTTTCGCTGACCTGGAAAGAAAGAATTTGAAAGATCTAAAAAATGTTGGGTATAGGCGGCGGTGGCGAGGGTGGAGGTGCTGAGGTGAGCGTATCAGGAAGAGAAGTTGCTGAATTTATAATCAATTTTGTTATGCTCTGGTTACTATTGTGACGCTGAGCTCATCATTGTGGAGCTGAGCTTATCATTATGGTTCTGAATAATTCAACATATCACACAAGTACCACTGCTCTAGGTCAGCCCTTTGCGTCGCTTCGTTCCTTGTAACACTATACATTCCAACCAGCCAGACACATGCGGGATTATGTCAAACAGTCACTCTAGTCACAAAGGTACACGCGCTACCTGACCTCTCTCCTTGCAACAGCACATTCCTTTATCAATACACTTCAACGCACAACACCGCCACTTAAATTACTACCAAAACAGACAAATTTATGCAACAACTGAATGAATCAGTCCTGTTATTAAAAAGTAGCACGCGGCACTAAATAACGCAGTAATGTGCCGCTTATCATTACTTTTTATCCTGGCAGACAAATGTGTAATAGTCAGTGTTTAGGCTTTACAATGAGCTAAGCTTCACACTCTACGTATATACGAGTACAGTAGACTGTAATAGTGAACTGTTAGGGTTTGCGCTTTTTAGGTTGTAATAGTGATTTATTAGGTTACACTCTCAAGGTTAACAGTGAAATAACGAATAATGAAATAGTCAGTAGGTAGGCTTTTCACTGCCTACATTTCAGCAGTGAACCAGTAGTACATTTCACGCAGCTCAGGCCCAAAACGAGAGAGAGACACTGATATTCATGAAGGCAGTTATTAAAAAATAACTCAACACTTAACGGTCCGTTTTTATGAGTACACGTTTTACCTCGGCGCCTAAGCACACTCGAGTTAATGGCCGCAGGGAGGCAAGGACTGTAGCGCCGAGGCAAAAACGCTCACTAACAGATGAGTGTGCATGCGGACTGCGGAGTTCGACTTCGCAAACCGGGTTTCCATGTGAACATTTCACCAGTAAACATGTAGGTGGGTGTACCGCGCCCTTAAAGGTGTGCTGAGGAAGACACTGCAAGGCCTTGCAGGTGAACCGCGTCGTGCACTCACGCGGTGCTCACCTCTCACCTCACCTCGTCTCACTTTACCTGCACCTAATCTCATCTAACTTATTTTCTTTTCATTTTAAGTGTTATTGAGGTATATTTTCTGGGTAATTTCCTGAATATTTACTTTGATAATGTAAACCTAAGCTCATTATTATTATTATTATTATTATTATTATTATTATTATTATTATTATTATTATCATTATTATTATTATTATTATTATTACTACTACTAATAAAGTAGCAAAAGGGATTAGGTATGTCTATTGAGAGTGCAATGTCACCAAGGTTATTTAACATTTATATGAATGGTGCGGTGAGGGAAGTTAATACTAGAATGTTGGGTAGAGGATTGTGTCTGGCAACAACAGACAATGAAGAATGGAGTGGGAATCAATTGCTGTTTGCGGATGACACAACATTGGTGGCAGATACAGAGAAGTTAAGTAGCCTTGTAGAGGAGTTTGGTGTGGTGTGTAGAAAAAAAAATCTAAAGGTTAATGTAGGAAAGAGTTAGATAATGAAGTGCATCAGGAAGGCAGGTGGTAGGATGAATGTAAGGCTGAATGGCATAGTTGAATGACTGTACGTGACAAGCGAATGGAGAACAGTTGTGAGTGTGTGAGGAATGACGCGGCCCTACGACCTCCGAGGTAAGCACTATACATCGACAGCCTTACATAGGTGTGGGGCAATTGGGTGTGGTAGGGGAGGGTACTCGCTATGAAGGAACCTTATTCCAGACCATAATGTCCAAGCTATGCGGCTGACCCCCCGTAAAACGAGGGCAGGAGTACTTTCTCTTCTCTGACGGGAGCCAAGGGGCTGAGAGAGCGGTGTAATAATAAGTGTGAACGTGAAAGTAGTGTGCCTTGTCTTGGCTATCCCCCTTTCTGGGACAGCCTTGGTATATATGAATGTATGGATGTATGGATGTATGTATGTTGTTATCATTATCATTATTATTATTATCATCTTATTCTTATTCTTATTCTTACACTTCTTATTCTTATTCTTATTCTTATTCTTCTTCTTATTATTATTTGTTGTTGTTGTTGATATTATTATTCTTTATTGTCATGCGCTATATGATCTTGGCTGCTGTGGTGTCATGGAGAAATTCAATTATCATAACTTTACCTTTTTCAGTTCTTGCTTCATCACACCTAATTTCACCTTGCCTTAGTTAATTTCGCGTCACGTTGCATTATCTAACCTTACCTATTTTTTTTTTCCTTTTATCAGAAACCTAACCTTATTTTATTTTACCTTACCTTGCCTTGCCTTGCTTAAAGAAACATATCTACTCTACGAAACTATATATGTTCATCCTTCTTCACTAGAATCAAGATAAGTCAGAAGTTGCTTACCTGGTCATTACCTCGGCGCCAGACCTCGACTCCTTAGCTTTATAGACATACACAAGGGAAGCATAACTGGTGTTGGGTGTCACTGATGTCCCTCGTGGTATACAGATAGTTCCTCACCATCCTTACTGCGGGGAGTGTCTAACCCTGGTGACGTATCACTTGCATGACGCTAATGGCAGTGCAGGATAGGACAACGACATGCTGGAAATGATGTTAATCGCTATGCTACAAAATTTGCTAATATCTAACAGGACGTGCCTACAAATTTAGGACTATATATTATTGATAACACTGCATTATGGGATATATAGGGATAGTATATGATAGGGAGAAAATAATACACAGAAATACACTTCATTGCAGTCCTCCATAAACAGTATTTCACAACAAACACGTATTTTGAAACGTATATATGTATTGTTTACGCGACAGAGTGAAGGAAAATTGTATGATCTCGAAAATTAAGTGTAGCTACATGAGGGTGTCCTTTTCATATGGTAGTTGACCTATAACGTGGAATAACGTAACAGAACGATGTATGTAGAACACTCCATCTCTGCACCACTTTATTACAGTATACACTTGTAGTTTAATCTAGTTCGTGTTGCAGAAAGTGTTGTTATATTTTATGGTTATTGTTTAGCTTTCTATTGGCTATTCATTATTCTGTGCATGAAAACAGTTTATGCAATAGCTATTATTTTGTCATTCTATTAAGTGTGATTCTTCTGCAATGAAAATACTTAACATGATATTATTTTGTCATTTTGGTTTCTCAGAAGGCTTATGGACCTGATAAGGTCCCTCCTATTGTTCTCCGAAACTGTGCCTCCATGCTTGCACCTTGCCTAGTCAAAACTCTCTCAGCTCTGTCTGTCAACATCTACTTTTCCTTTTTGCTGGAAGTTTGCCTACATTCAACCTGATCCTAAAAAGGGTGGCCGTTCTAATCCCTCAAACTACCTTCCTATTGCTTTAATTTCTTGCCTATCTAAAGTTTTTGAATCTATCCTCAACAGGAAGATTCTTAAACAACTATCACTTCACAACTTTCTATATGATCGCCAGTATGGGTTCCGTCAAGGCCGTTCTACTGGTGATCTTCTGGCTTTCCTTACTGTGTCTTGATCATCCTCTTTTAGAGATTTTGGTGAAACTTTTGCTGTTGCCTTGGACATATCAAAAGCTTTTGATAGAGTCTGGCATAAAGCTTTGATTTCCAAACTACCCTCCTACGGCTTCTATCTTTCTCTCTGTAATTTCATCTCAAGTTTCCTTTCTGACCGTTCTATTGCTGCTGTGGTAGATGGTCACTGTTCTTCTCCTAAATCTATTAACAGTGGTGTTCCTCAGGGTTCTGTCCTGTCACCCACTCTCTTCTTATTATTCATTAATGATCTTCTAAACCAAACTTCTTGTCCTATCCACTCCTACGCTGATGATACCACCCTGCACTTTTCCACGTCTTTTCATAGACGACCAGTCCTTCAGGAAGTAAACATTTCATGCAGGGAAACCACAGGACGCTTGACTTTTGATCTTTCTAAAATTTCTGATCGGAGCAGAGCAAAGTTGGTATTGTTCAATGCCTCAAAAACTCAATTCCTCCATCTATCAACTCGACACAACCTTCCAGACAACTATCCCCTCTTCTTCAATGACACTCAACTGCCCCCCTCTTCTACACTGAACATTCTCGGTCTGTCCTTTACTTATAATCTGAACTGGAAACTTCACATCTCATCTCTAGCTAAAACAGCTTCTATGAAGTTAGGTGTTCTGAGACGTCTCCGCCAGTTTTTCTCACCCCCCCAGCTGCTAACTCTGTACAAGGGCCTTATCCGTCCATGTATGGAGTATGCTTGACATGTCTGGGGGGTTCCACTCATACTGCTCTTCTAGACAGGGTGGAATCAAAAGTTTTTCGTCTCATCAACTCCTCTCCTCTAACTGACTGTCTTCAGCCTCTCTCTCACCGCCGCCATGTTGCATCTCTAGCTGTTTCCTACCGCTATTTTCATGCTAACTGCTGTTCTGATCTTCCTAACTGCATGTCTCCCCTCCTCCCGCGGCCTCGCTGCACAAGACTCTCTTCTTTCACCCCTATTCTGTCCACCTCTCTAACGCAAGAGTTAACCAGTATTCTCAATCATTCATCCCTTTCTCTGGTAAACTCTGGAACTCCCTGCCTGCTTCTGTATTTCCACCTTCCTATGACTTGAATTCCTTTAAGAGGGAGGTTTCAAGACACTTATTCATCAATTTTTGACTACTTTTTTTACCTTTTATGGAACTGGCATTTCAGTGGGCTTGTTTTTATTGGATTTTTGTTGCCCTTGGCCAGTGTCCTTCCTACATAAAAAAAAAAAAAAAAGACGAGATTTTTATGGTCATTAAATATTTTACATTACACCTTATGTGTGCTTACATTCTCATAAACGTCTCTAATATTCGATTGCACCTACGTGTTTAAAAAATGAAAGTGTACTTTACTAATTACCGTCTACCTGTACGTACTTCTCTTTGCTGGTGTGTATTTAAGTGGTACCACTCCCATATGTTATAAACACACATGTTAATTTTCATTCTCTAAGAAAAGAGAAAAAGTGAAGTAAAATAATTAATATGTGAAAAAAAGTGTTAAAATATATGACTGAACTACCTAGGTACCAATGGTGCATCATATAAAAATATTGAAAATTATTATTACTTACATTATATTGAAAGAGAGAGAAAAAAATATAAAAAAAACACGGGACGCCAGGTTAGCTGGACGGTGATGGAAAGTGAAGGAAGGTTTGCGCTGAATAAGAAGTACAACATAAAAAAGTGAATAAAAAAGGGATTTAAAGTGAGGGTTTTACGATGAAAGTGAACCAAGAGGCTCTTTGGCGAGTTCGATCCTGGCTGACGGAAGTTTCTTGATGGAAGACGATGTCCTTTTTTCGTCAACCTAGCCAGCACCACATTACCTCATTACCGCGGCAACATAACTCATTCTGAATTTACGGCTAAAGGCGAGGAGGTAGTGAGATGGGGATGACTTGTAGGAGGTTATGAAGAACGCGATGCTGAGAGTGAAGTAATACGGAGAGGGGAATGAGAACTGAGACAACGAGAGGAACAGATAGCTAGGAGGCATGACTGAGGACTTAGAGCGGATACTGGGAGAGGCAGAGACGAAGGCTGTGGTGTTGTGGTGCTGGTAATGGGATGACGAGGAGGAAGAGGAGAGAGAGTGGGGATAAAGATGGTGGGCGAGTGGGCGGTGGTGGTCATGAGCACCTTGTTGTTTGTGCTGCGGAATAATGATTACCCAAGTGAAGGGTTTCGGAGAGACCCCACAGCAGCGCCCTCGTCAGCAGGCAATACATTATGCAAGCTTACCCTGCGCTATTCCCCTCATAAATATTATTGTTGTGATCGTATCAGGGAGAGAGAGAGAGAGAGAGAGAGAGAGAGAGAGAGAGAGAGAGAGAGAGAGAGAGAGAGAGAGAGAGAGAAAAGAGTAAATTTGTGGTTATATATATTTGTTTTTTTGAAAGGTATTACTGATTTTTTTTTTTTTTAGCTATTCGTTTATGAAAAAATGGCAGAATGTGGCGGACCAAACACAGCAGTAACAGCAACACAACATCAAAACAACACGCGCATATCTTTTCCTCCACCTACATTATGCTGGTGTGGGAACACACGCCCACATCCTCGCCACCTGCATTCCATTATCCGGTCCCCTGGGACCTAACGCCAGCCTCGGCCACGTGGCGTGAGGTCAATCCTCACACCCCTTGTCTCCGGACGGCCAGCAACCATCCCTACATCCTCCAGTTTGTGTCCGCCTTTCCTCACTGGCGGACATGCCCAGTCGCGTCCACCCAGGCCTCAGGGTCGGACTTGCGGTTCCTGTCAACTACCTTATTATCTGTTGAACAGTTTATTTTATTAATATAACGCAGCAGCATTACCACCGTGTTTCTTTGGTCATCCACGCACAGTACTAGAACCAAATTAAGTAATACATAAAAATGGTGGCAGCAGTGGGAGGGGTCGACGCTACAATTCCTCCTGGCCCACGTGCCCTGCCTGCTCTATGGTGCATACATCACGTGTCTTACACAGATAAGTGCGTCGTTATTATGTGAATTATTGTTTCAATGTGCTTGCATCACCCAATATGTCTTGTAGGCATGAGGGCATGCCTAGAAGGGTGGCCGAGGATTGTGCTGGTGTGGAAACACACGCCCACACACTCGCCGCCTGCATTCCATTCTCGGGTCTCCGGTCTCCTGGGACCTGACGCCAGCTTCGGCCAACCAAGGTGTGAGATCAACCCTCACACCACTTGTCTCCGGCCGCCAGCCCTGCCCGTGACCTGATCCGGCCAGCAACCACCCCTACATCCTCCGGTTTGTGTCCGCCTTCCCTCGCTGGCGGACATGCCCAGTCGCGTCCACCCAGGCCTCGGGGTCGGACATGTGGCTCCTGTCAGTTACCTTATTATCTGTTGAACAGTTTAGATTATTAATATAACGCAGCAGCATTACCACCGTGTTTCTTTGGTCACCCACGCACAATACTAGAACTAAATTAACTTGTACAACATTCCGTGACCACATTTCCCTCCTCAAGACATTTCCATCTTTCCTCCTCTTCCCTTTCTCCCCTCTTCCAGCAACCTTCCCTACCTCTTCTCTTGTCTACTCCCACTCCTACTCCCTCACATCTTGAGACAAAACTTTTCGTGATAAGGAATTTTCCTCAAGATTAAGTACAAGTAACGCTCCTTTACTCCTTTTGAATTCGAAGACGCCCATTCTAAAGAAAGAGGGAAGGGAGAGAAGAGGAGAATCAAGGCAGTACTCTTTCTTCATAAGACCTGAGTTCGGGGAAGGGTCTCAAAAATACATAGCAATTTTGGTTTTATTTGCTTTTGATCTAACTTAAGGAGAGTGCTTGATTTAAGGAGTCTGGACAGTGTGCGCAGGTCTCCGTTAGTGTCCTGTGCCTCAGAGAAGGTTACGAATCGCTGGCATGGGAAAAGGAGGAGGTGGAGAAGAAGAAAAGTTAAAGGAGGAGCAGGGAAATAAGGAGAAAAATTAAAAAAAGAGGAGGAGGAGAGAGGAGAAATAAAATAGCATATGCGTGCAGAAAAAGTATGATAAGAGATGAAAATAGACTCCAAGAAAATAAGAAAAAAGGAGAAACGAAAGAAAAAGGAAAAGAAAGTGTCAAGAGGGAGGAAGAGGGGATCGTGAGAGTGGCTTTAACTGTCTCCCTCTCTCTCTAAGCAGTGCCAGAGAGAGACGGCTAAACATCGTCCCTTGACACAAATGCGGGAGTAACTTCAGAATATTCAGGAGCGAGGCGGAATTCTTATTGTAACCACTAGGGCGACCTTCCCTTTGGTCCAGCATGGCGAGTGAGCCGACTCTTTTTTGTGTGGTGGTGGTGCAATGGGTTTTGCAGAATTCCCCTCTTTTAGTAAATGGATGAGTGAAGGTGGAGGTCGGAAACGGGGAAGTGGAGGATCATTTCAACCACACACAAACGCTGATGGGGGTGTGAAGGGTAGAAGGAGGAGGAGGAGGAGGAGGAGGATGACTAAGAGGAGGAGGGACAAGCATACAACAACAATGACCACCATTTTTGATACGATATACCCCAATATTCCGTAAACATCGTCCAACCCTACCTCTCTCTCTCTCTCTCTCTCTCTCTCTCTCTCTCTCTCTCTCTCTCTCTCTCTCTCTCTCTCTCACCGGAGTCACGTCATCAAAAACTCGTCCCGGAGAGGCCACACCACCACCACCACCACCACCAGGAAGGAGTGGGTATGTGGAAAGAAAACAACACTGGAGAGAGGGAGGAAGATTCTGGGAGAAGTGACGTTTGAAGGATGACTTGGAAGCAAAATGTGGGAAATATGGAGACCGGAAGAGAATGGGAGCAGGAAGGAGGGACTGGTGGTTGGAGGGAAGAAAAAGGGAAATTTGAGTGACAGGAGTGAGTCTGTCTCCGCAGTCAGTGTAGCGGGGGAGAGGCTGGCAGTGGCTATTCATGGTGTGTCACTATGTATAATGATAGATGTGAAAAAGAGGCTAAACATATCACCGGGTCTCAACTTGCCTCGCTCTCTAAGTCTAACGGAGATCGACAACCGAGAATGTGGTGAATACTTGGCCGTGTTCCTTCTATTCCATGCAAGGTGATTAGATGACACAGTATCGTGAAAATAAGATGATTGTTCCTAAATACTGGAATAACACACAAACAGGAAATGAGCAGAAGGAATTGTGTTTTTTTAAATATTATTGGTATCAATAATGATAATAATAATAATAATAGTAATAATAATGATAATAATAACTTGATATTTTTCCCTCAGTGGTGTTCTTGCCAGTACGTTGAACTTGTCACGACTTGTCACCGTGTTTACGTCCAAGTGCCAAACGCAAAGGAGAAACAGCCTGTACTTTTTTTTACACTGTATACATGGCTCGGCACGAACACAAACACTCCCCCCCCACACACACACATAAACACACCAGTAATACATTCAAAAGGCCACAACATTTCGCTAGCATCCAGCGAAATGTCAGAATTCTGTGTTATATTTCTACAGGAACCCATGTAAGCTGTCACGCCTCTCTCTCTCTCTCTCTCTCTCTCTCTCTCTCTCTCTCTCTCTCTCTCTCTCTCTCTCTCTCTCTCTCTCTCTCTCTCTTTCCCATCACCCTAACCCTGCCAAATATCTTCCTTTCTCTCCCCTTCCTCACTGCCCGTCCTCTGTCATCCTATTCCTCCCTTTCCTCCACCCCTTATTCTGTCAGTCATCCTCTCCCTCTCTTCCCTCCCTCTCGCCTACAGCTCTCCTCTTCCACACATTACAATTCCCCTCCCTGCCAGAGATATGACATTTACACTCAAGGACGAAATATATCATAAATATAAAAATGGAACTGAATCAAGGCTTTACTACTTCTTTCTTGTTCTGCGAGTATAAAAGTTCCCCTGAAACAATTTAAGACTCCTTGATCTTTTAATATATATATATATATATATATATATATATATATATATATATATATATATATATATATATATATATATATATATATATATATATATACGAGTATATATATATATATATCCAGCGGCACAACACAGCAAAAGAAAACTCGAATTCAAGTCTTTTCTCCTATTTTCTTGTTACGAAGAGAAGGAAAGTTCACCAAGGCACATTCCCAGTTCTTCGCCTGTATTTTCCCTAATAACATGTAGGGGATACAGTGGCAGTGACGTGTAATATAAGCCATCTGTTACCATCACATGCCAGAGACAGGATCTCCGCTAGTAAGTCATAAATTTAGCTAAAGATTAAGCACACCCCTAAACACTTGTAAGAATTGTTAAGACTTGTAAAGTTTGATAAATGCTGTGGCTAGTACACGCACTCTAAGGTAGCGCTTCTCTTAACCATTTTCGACCTTCGTATCCCCTTGTAGTTAGGTCTAGGCAGTTCAGCAACCATTGTTTCGGCTAACATCTGGTTGGAGAACACAGTTGCAACATTGCTACAAAGATAAAATGGAGTACTGTTTGAGCTATTATTTTGTTAATTCTCCAGAAATAAAATACCGAGGATGCCAGTACTGTAAGAAAAAATGATGAATTAAATACATTAAAACATTAAAACAATTGAAAAGAGGTTAACGTTTATCACATACAGTATCAAACACACTGCTGTCAGAAAACATTCCTTCGATACATCTGTATGTTTTTTGAGTAACGCTGGCACTGTACCGCCGTGTATGCAGCATTTACCAAAAGCCGTAGAATTGATTGCAACAGCCCATGGAGGAGCTAGCACCCCCAGATTAAAAACCGCTGCTTTAGAATAACGATTCGCATATCGCCCTCCAGTATGCAGACATCTAGTGCTCGGCCATCTGCCCACCGCTGTCCATGCACGGGTTGCTATCTCTGCCCTGCCTCCTGCCGTCCCCTTTGTCATGTGGGTCACCATTCTGTCACCACTGGGTCACCATAACTGGCCGCTGTTCTGAGCTCTGGACCATTTACGTTTCATAACGAGACACCTAATTTCTTCCTTATAATGGATACCAGAACATCAAGTTGAATTTAGGGTTTCCGAGGCTGTGGTGCCCTTTTCTTGTTCCTGTGTGTTATGTTTATGCCCTTCTCCCCCCTCTCTCTCTCTCTCTCTCTCTCTCTCTCTCTCTCTCTCTCTCTCTCTCTCTCTCTCTCTCTCTCTCTCTCTCTCTCTCTCTCTCTCTCTCTCTCTCTCACACACACACACACACACACACACACACACACACACACAGACACAGACACAGACACAGACATAGACACACACACACACACACACACACACATGGAGGCAGGCAGAATAATGTTAATCCGTGGTATTACAAAGAAGCAAACCCTGCCTTTCCACCCCTTTCTAGATCAGTCACCTCTCTGGCACAACTTCCACACTGGATACCAAACTTTACTACGGTGGAGGAAGAAAATCCAGAGAAATATCTAAGTTCCCTCTCCGCGTAGTTTAGTGGCCGACGTATATTTGTAGGATGGTCTGAGGGAGCGGCAGCAAGCTATACGGGGACAGTCATGTAGCCAGCTTGCCCTTTCCAGCCCTCTGTCCCCACAAACCACAGCACAGCCCCATTTACGCAGCACCCTTTCACGATCTTTGTCACATTTCTTCTTCTATAATCCGGGTATTGCTGGGAAGAGGAAGTAAATGAGAAATAACTCACTTGTGAACGGACATATGCGCTGAGGTAAGGGAGAAATGTATTCTGATTCCATGTACCACTAGCTTCTTCCTTCCCTCCACCCATACAGAACACGATGATGACTTCTTCCCTCTCTCCCTCCACCATTGCATAAGATATACTAACCACCTGACCCGGTCTGTCCTACCTCACTTCCTCTTGTCACATCGCACATTTAATTACTCACCCAATGCGAAAAAAATATTCGTCTCACTTATTTATTTATTTATTTATTTATTTTATTTATTTATTTTATTTTTTTGCGATTCTGAAATAAACCATATGCTATCCTCCTCCTCTTCTTCTTCCTCTATGTTGCTTTCCCCTTTTTCACTTCCTTATTTCCCTCTCCATCGTTTTTCATATTTTTCCGTTCCCCCTCCTCATCATTCCTCTTCCTCCTCGCATCATTTCCCTCCTCTCTCTTCATCTTCCTCCTCATAACCCACTGCACTCATTCATCCTGTTTGTTGTTGTTGTTGTTGTTGTTGTTGTTGTTGTTGTTGTTGATGTTGATGTTGATGTTGTTGTTGTTCCGCCATGCGTAGACCTGATGGTTTCTTGAAGTTTATCTTATTTTATTATATTTTAATATTCTTATGTTTTCTTCTTCTTCTTCTTCTTCTTCTTCTTCTTCTTCTTCTTCTTCTTCTTCTTCTTCTTCTTCTTCTTCTTCTTCTTCTTCTTCTTCTTCTTCTTCTTCTTCTTCTTCTTCTTCTTCTTCTTCTTCTTCTTCTTCTTCTTCTTCTTCTTCTTCTTCTTCTTCTTCTTCTTCTTCTTCTTCTTCTTCTTCTTCTTCTTCTTCTTCTTCTTCTTCTTCTTCTTCTTCTTCTTCTTCTTCTTCTTCTTCTTCTTCTTCTTCTTCTTCTTCTTCTTCTTCTTCTTCTTCTTCTTCTTCTTCTTCTTCTTCTTCTTCTTCTTCTTCTTCTTCTTCTTCTTCTTCTTCTTCTTCTTCTTCTTCTTCTTCTTCTTCTTCTTCTTCTTCTTCTTCTTCTTCTTCTTCTTCTTCTTCTTCTTCTTCTTCTTCTTCTTCTTCTTCTTCTTCTTCTTCTTCTTCTTCTTCTTCTTCTTCTTCTTCTTCTTCTTCTTCTTCTTCTTCTTCTTCTTCTTCTTCTTCTTCTTCTTCTTCTTCTTCTTCTTCTTCTTCTTCTTCTTCTTCTTCTTCTTCTTCTTCTTCTTCTTCTTCTTCTTCTTCTTCTTCTTCTTCTTCTTCTTCTTCTTCTTCTTCTTCTTCTTCTTCTTCTTCTTCTTCTTCTTCTTCTTCTTCTTCTTCTTCTTCTTCTTCTTCTTCTTCTTCTTCTTCTTCTTCTTCTTCTTCTTCTTCTTCTTCTTCTTTTGTCTTGATTTTACCTGTCCATCTTGTCCTTGTTCTTTGTGTCCTTGTTCTTGTTCTTGCTCTTCTTGTTCTTGTTCCTGTTGTTGTTCTTCTACTACATTTTTTTTTATGTCCCTCTACTTACTTCTGCCTTATCGTTTATCTACCTTCCTCGACCATTATTATGTTCTTCTAATCACCATAATTACTTTTAACATACCTTCTTCCTGTTTTTATGTCTACACCTGTTCCAATTTTCTTTCCTTCCTCTCTTTTTTTATCATTCATTCATCACTTGTATCATCTCCTCGTCTCTTCTGTTATTACTTCTTTATTAATTCTTGCCTTCTCTTCTTGTCTCATATCCCCTTCCTTCCGCTTCCTACACACACACAATTACACACACACATGAATATATACGTGTGATATATATTTAATTAACATACTGAGAGCATCCGGCATTTACTTTTCTTTATTAATATCTCCACTTCCTTGTGTTAAACCTACCTCACAGCAGTCTCTCTCTCTCTCTCTCTCTCTCTCTCTCTCTCTCTCTCTCTCTCTCTCTCTCTCTCTCTCTCTCTCTCTCTCTTTCATCTGCCTATTCCCAGTGTATCACTTCAAACTGAACCTCTCCTCCTTCTCCTCCTCCTCCTTCTCCTCCTCCTCCTTCTCCTCCTCCTCCTTCTCCTCCTCCTCCTCTTCCTACTACCACCACCATCATCACTACTGCCATCACCACTACCACTACCAACATCACCACTACCACCACTACTACTACCACTGCTGCTGCTTCCAATAAACACTTCATTCCCCACCACATCCCCCCAGCACTCACTCAGGTCACCATTCCCAAGCGTTGCCCTATCGAGGTAGTCATCCCTCATCCTTTAATGGCCTCCCTCATCAAGGAATCAATCTGTCGTCGAGGAATCAGTCTCTATCATGCGGGCGGTGGCGAGGGATCAGTCTTCAGCAATACGCACGAGGTGACTGAGGGCCCTACACACGATGCTGCTGAGGGAACATATTTGCTTGAGTTCTATTACATTATTATATTTCTTGGTATTTTTGTTGTATAGGAACATACAGTTTTATGCCGCTGTGGTTATATTGATTGACACTTTGTCGTTCTAATTGATGGGAGAGTTGTTAGTCCTCTTGTGCATTTGTGGTTTTCTTTGGACAAAATGTTTTCGTTCTGATTCTGGTTTCATTCACTATTTATTGTTGAATATTATTACTTGGTAGAAAAATCGTCATATTCCTTGTAAAACACATTTTTTACTACTACTCTCCGTAACGAACCTCACTTTTGTTTCTAGAGATAATTGATAATGTCACCTGTTGTTCAGGGTTACTTATTTGTTATATATATTTTTCGAATTACTCTTTGTGATTTTTTTTAATAGGTGATGGAGTGATGGAGCGGGATTGGTGCAAGGGACGTGTAGATAAAGATACAAGACTTAAGGAAAAGAAATTTACATAATGTAAATGTACACAAGTGAGGGCCGGGGGGTAATAGCGGGTGCATACATTTCTTCTTTTCTTCTCACCCTTTTTCACTTGAGGGCGTGTTATCAATGTGAATTGTGCGATAGGGTGAAGATGGCATGAATGGCATTAAAGGGGCGTGGTGGGCGAGGTGCGGTGCTTCCCTAAAGTGGAGTAAATCTCGCACGCTTTTTTTTTTTTTTTTTTTAATTCCCAGCCACCTACTGTCTGCTTGGGTTCATTCCAGCTCACCATTATATTTTGTGTTGATGTTCCAGCGCTCTAATTAGCCACACGTAATATAACAGCAGGGTTCGGTTTGCTGAGTGGATTTCGTTGTGCTCCCTTCGTTGTGTGTTGGAAATATTGGTGTGTTGCTGTTCGGTTTATCAAATATTGTACATACATGTGGTGGTTTTCAGCTAGGAATAATCTTATGTTGTTTGTGGCGGCGTTCTGTGCGCCTGGTTACGTACCCAATTGCCCGGGCTGGGGCTCCCTGACGCTGGTGCAGTAGGAAATTATCTACAAGGTATTTTGAAGACGTGTCTTTCTACTCTCTTCCCGTCGTCCCTCAGTAGCGAAGTCCTTACGATAAGAACCCGTTCAAAGACATGATTTTTATATAGACAAGGCGATACTTGGTCGCATCTCATCATGAGCGACAATAATTTAGTAGCTGCATTATGTACAGGATGTGTAGGCATGACTTACGTATACTTATTTTATAAAGAATACATGTACGTAATGCACGATACTTTTTTTCTGTGTTTGTTATGTCTATCCCCGGATCGTTTCTTCACCTGAGTGTAGGGTAAAGGTAGAGGAGAGAAGGGAGGTAAGACTGCTATATTTCTGGGTGTGAAGGGGCTGGGAAGTTAAGGGGGAGGAGCTTCTCTAACATCTGACGTGGTGAGGTGTTTCCCCCGCAGCGCCGTTGGACTCGTTAATCCCCCCTGGTTGCCTTTCCGCCTGTGTTTTGCAGCCTAGTGATCAGTTTGGAAGAAATAATGGTCTCCAAGGGGCTGTTGTTCACGTTTTTTTACATTTTTTTATGATTAGGACGAGGGAAGGGGCACTTTTGACAGGGCTCTGTTTTCCCTTGTATCGATCCTTTTCTTTTTTACTTTCCTGCCTTTCTCATTCGCTTACCCTGCCATTCCATCTCAGACTTAAACATCGCTTCATTCACAAAGCAATCCTCTACACGTAAATGTGGCAATTTCTTTATAAATATAAATGGCATCGCTGATCATCAACAGCTTCTGTACCTGGCTTAAATAAGTGATTGGCAGCACCACAGACAGACCAGAACAAGGAGGGCAAACACTTAAGCGATCCCCCGGGTCCTGACGTAACCAGGTTGGCCCCTTCAGTAGTGTGCTTGTTCGTGGGTAGCTGACGCAGTGCTTCAATGGGCAAAGTACTCTGTACTATAAAATCCATCTCGCACTTTTTGACCAATAGGGAGTGCTGCCGTCCACCACAGACGATGTGACCCGCTTCGGGCAAGTGGCTTACAGCCGTACTACAAATGTGCCCCATCGGCTGTGTGACTACTTCGTCTGTTTTGGGCTACTAGAAACGTGCAGAGTTCCCCCGCGCGGTAGAGAGGAAAGGCGGCGGGAGGCGACATTGCTGCATTTGGGAAGGAGTCCAGATATGTGCCTCTTTGTCTTACCATTAGTATATTTTATGGACTAATCCAGAGATTTACTTTGATATTATAGTAGCAAATGTTTCACGATTATGAATGAGCAAATTTTGGTTAAATGAACTTTCTTATAATTTGTCAAACACTTCGATGTTTTTTTATTATGATTATAAGCCCATGACAACATCAGTTGCCTGTTGGTTGGATTAAAGGTTTTCACTTCTTTCTGATGGCATTTCCACTACGGTAGACGTCAGAAATGTGTATAAGCGTTATTACAGCTTTGTTGTAACGGTTTTGAACGTAATAATGAAATGAAATAATATGGAGCGGTACTGGTGTGGCTGCGGATGAGAACGGTGCGGTGCTGGTAAGTAAACAATGTTGAAATGTGGCGCCGGTAATACCAACCAAATTACCTATATTGTGTACGTGATTATATTAAGGTATTTGTTGTTCCATCAATCACTATATGTATTATTATACATCAAACAATGTACCTTATAACATTAATGTGTATAAAATGCTTTAATTATGAATTTTTTTCCATATGTATGTGTTTGCAGGGGTGCCAACCTAGCTCTAAAGTATCCCCAAAGAAGGGAAGGGGTGCGAGCAGATTTACGGTACCTAGCGGATGGAGTTCCCTATCAAAGGGATGGGGAAGAAGATGGTGGAAGGGTTGATTTATGGTACGGCCGTTAAGGTGTTCGTTATTTCATCAGACTCATCTCAAAAAACGGAAAAAGACACAAAGAAAACACCTTTATCAGTAATGTTCGGATACATGCAAGTGTTGTGAGGGAGCGAGTTTCTTGGCAGTGCTGTCGTGGCAGAATCCAACACGCCGCCCATCACTCCTACACAGTGACCTGAGGGGCTCAGCAGCCAAACGGATTACCTTCACAGTAAAAGAATTTGTGAGGTCCAAGGAACAGAAAACCCAGAGTGAAGGCAGGAACAGTCTATTTGTCGCGGCCTCGGCACAGTATTCCATGCATACACGCGAGGCTGGTGCACCAATTTTTGCAAGTGACTAAAAAGTGACCTGCTAGTCCATGTCCTATTGTTGCTCTTCATTTTGCAGCCTGCGAGAAGACTACCTGGGCGTGGGCCATGATAAAGAATTCCTTAGTAACAATCGTGGAGGCAGGGGATGGATGCAATCTGCCGCCGCAGTTTGAAACACTAAAATAACTCGACCGATTTATGTTTACTGTCTTCGGGTACCAAGACACAATGGAAGTGACTGAAGGCACAAGGGTCACCGGGAACTCGGGGACGCGGTGCTAGCCTGGTGAGGGGGATAAATTAACCCCGGGCGATGGAAGTAATGTGGCGCCAGTCATTCGGAGAGAGAGAGAGAGAGAGAGAGAGAGAGAGAGAGAGAGAGAGAGAGAGAGAGAGAGAGAGAGAGAGAGAGAGAGAGAGAGAGAAGGATGTTGGAAAGAAGAGCCCACAAAGAAAGGACAACAATGCAAAGGAAAAAAGAAAGTGTGGCAGTGAAATCAGGGGACAGAAAGGGAGATAAAGACAGCTAAAAAGGAGAGGGGAGAGAGCGAGAATCTGAATAGGAGACAGGACAGTGAAGGGCAAGGAAATGGCTGTGAAGGGTAAGGAAAGGAAAGAAAAAGATGAGAACAAAGATGCAATGAAGGGAAGGCCAAAGTTATAGGAGGGGGAAGAGGAACAAGGGCCCATACCAGTCTGTTTTGACACACTTGAGCGGAACAATGAAACATGACTCTGATAAGGCCTGCGGTGATAACACGGAGCTCATTGTAACGTAACACACACAACGTAGGGGATATAAGTAGAGAGGGCACAGAGGCAGGTGGTCATGAACTCATAAATTAAATGTGATGTGTGTGTGTGTGTGTGTCTGTGTGTGTGAAAAGGGCAGTGTAATGTAAGCGTAATGAATGTTTGGCGTCACCATAAAAAAATGAGTTAAGGTATACCTGCTGCCACCATTAAGAACTGAGTTATGATGACAGATTTGTCTGAATAATCTAAAGGTTTTGGGATGGAAGTAATTAAGACAGTTTCAAGGGGAACCTCCTTACCAAATGTCATCACTATCAGTTCAGCATTTTTCTCGTTAAAAGCGGACACACCCACACACGGACAAACAGTGTGTTTTATATATATATATATATATATATATATATATATATATATATATATATATATATATATATATATATATATATATATATATATATATATATATATATCAGAGCACCCTGTTTGCCAGCAGTAATAAAAACAAAGAGAAAGGAAAAGGGAATTGAGAGAATGAATGAAGAGAAAGAAGAGAGCGAGAGACAGGCAAGTCTGGCACGGCTGGTGGCCGCCAATCATGTAGGCTAATATATCAATTTATTTATTTTCCTCCACTTCCTATTGTCCAAGCATATTGAAACTACTATCCCGAGTAAGAAAAAATGAGGTGATTTTATTGCAACAGGCCGCTTTCATAAACCTTAACAAGCAGAGAAAAAATTTGTTCCCAACGAGTAAAAAGCGAGGCTGTTTGGGCTGGGGGATTGGGGGGGGTTGTCTGGCTCCCCGTTCCTCCTCCTTTCCCTCCCCTCCCTTGTCACGTGACCAAGTCACTGAGCGTTCTTCTCTTTGTGTTGCGTCGCTTGGGTGTTGACACAACCGAATAGCGGTCTGATACTAGTACAGACCGCTACTTGTATTTTCACTGTGGGTTGATACAAGGTGGCGACCTTTGAGGCTACAGTTGGGTGCAACCAGTGAATCAATCTGGATTCATTCAGTAATTTGCCCTGTTTTGGACTGCAAGGGTGGCAGCCTAGTAAGAGCTGACTCGCATCAGGTCAGCTGTAAGAGGGACTGGAATCTGTTCAAAATAATATATATATATATATATATATATATATATATATATATATATATATATATATATATATATATATATATATATATATATATATATATATATATATATATATATATATATATATATATATATATATATATATATATATATACAGAGAGAGAGAGAGAGAGAGAGAGAGAGAACATAAGAACATAAGAAATAAGGGAAGCTGCAAGAAGCGACCAGGCTTACACGTGGCAGTCCCTGTATGAAACACACCTACCTATTTCCATCTGCTATCCCCATCCATAAACTTGTCTAATCTTCTCTTAAAGCTCTCTAGTGTCCTAGCACTAACTACATCATTACTGAGTCCGTTCCACTCATCTACCACTCTAGAGAGAGAGAGAGAGAGAGAGAGAGAGAGAGAGAGAGAGAGAGAGAGAGAGAGAGAGAGAGAGAGAGAGAGAGAGAATAAAAGACAGGCGAACAGACAGTAGACATATATGAACATGGTACAAATGTATATACGTGCATGATGACTGAAAGGTAAATAGTCAGATAAGTGACTGTGTTACAGAATCACAATGATGACAAACACCACTAAAGCACATCAAACAGAACTTTAAGCATTATGATTTATAATAACCCTCAAAACAAATAATGGCTAAAAGCGCGTATCTTAAAATACCACATGAGAAATAAAACCAAGGCAAGTAACAAAATCTTCATCAAATCCTCTCACAACATGTTATTTCTGATACTGATACATTCCTTTATATCAAACATACTTAAACAGAGACATATATTTGATACGTATATTCATAGAGACAGACAGACAAAAAAGGGAAACAGACATAATGGCAAGCAAATAAAGTGGACATATCTAACTACACACACACACACACACACACACACACACACACACACAATATTTTTTTTTTTATTTCTCGGTTATCAAGTAAGCACTTTTAACTCTGAAAAACAGTTTTTTTACTAATAGTGCTTTTCTGTTGTTACTTTAACGTTACTTTTTTCACATCTATTGATTTTTCAAAGCTTGCATTCTATTTATTTTGGCTTTAACTTCCTTTTATTTGTTTTGGATTAAAAATAAAAAAAATGTAGTTAGTTGCTTCCTCCTCCTCCTCCTCCTCCTCCTCCTCCTAACGTAAAACTTTTCTGATTCGACCCCATTTTGAATGCTGTGCACGCAGTTACGTTTTCCGTAATCCTCACCCCCCCCCCCAAAAAAAAAAAGTGAAAAAAACAATGTTATGTAGGATAATTATAATGACTTCATGGATGAAAAAAAAATATTCAACCTTTCGAAAGGAAGAATACTAGGTGATCTAATAGCTGTGTTTAAAATGTTCAAAGAATTCGATAACATGAATGAAGACAGTATTTTTAAGAATGTCGATCAAATATGACAAAAAAAGAAAACCTAACATCAAGAGCGTTAATGAAACATTTTCGCCAGATGAAGCGAGACACTTCTTGAATCAGGTCATTAATATCTGGAACCTTCTTTCCCCAAGTATCGTCAATAGTACAGCCGTTGGAAGGTTTACACCCCATAAATGAGGCGTACTATCCGTTGTCGTAGTGAAACGTAATAGTATTCGTTAGGATCTACATCTGAGATGTCGTTGGCGGTTGTCTAGCTTCAGATAAAAGATAATGTAATGTGGGATCTGAGCCAGGACAACAAAAAGGAAATTCCATGAAAAAAAAAAAAAGCCCACTGAGGTTCTAGTCCTTAAATAGAACAGCCTAAAGAGAACCCCTTTTCCTTGGTTTAATGAGACGTTGTTGGATGTTTAGCAAAAAAATAAGAGCATCAGTAGTGCTAGTTCTTTTTCTTGTGAAATTTTTCTATATTTTCTCTGTATTGCATGTATTTCTACTTTCCTGACATGCCAGG
>NC_087160.1:7472500-7497500 GCF_035594125.1 Scylla paramamosain
CTTAACTGGAAACTTCACATCTCATCTCTTGCTGAAACAGCTTCTATGAAGTTAGGTGTTTTGAGACGTCTCCGCCAGTTTTTCTCATCCCCCCAGCTGCTAACTCTGTACAAAGGCCTTATCCGTCCATGTATAGAGTATGCTTCACATGTCTGGAGGGGTTCCACTCATACCGCTCTTCTAGACAGGGTGGAATCAAAAGTTTTTCGTCTCATCAGCTCCTCTCCTCTAACTGACTGTCTTCAGCCTCTCTCTCATCGCCGCAATGTTGCGTCTCTAGCTGTCTTCTACCGCTATTTTCATGATAACTGATCATCTGATCTTGCTAACTGCATACCTCCCCTCCTCCCACGGCCTCGCTGCAAAAAACCTTCTTCTTTCTCTCACCCCTATTCTGTCCACCTCTAATGCAAGAGTTAACCAGTATTCTCAATCATTCATCCCTTTCTCTGGTAAACTCTGGAACTTCCTGCCTGCTTCTGTATTTTCACTTTTCTATGACTTGAATTCCATCAAGAGTGAGGTTTCAAGAGACTTATCCTTCAGTTTTTGACTACCGCTTTGGACCCTTTTCTGGGACTTGCATCTCAGTGGGCTTTATTGTATTTTTGTTGCCCTTGGCCAGCGTCCCTCCTACATAAAAGAAAAAAAAAAGGATATGTGTAGACTGGAAGGCTCGAATCCCAGCACATTATCTGGTTCGAAATTAGAGGACTGGAAAATAATCCAAGCAATGGCACAGCGACACAACACTCCTAGCATTAACATCAGAGCCAAGAATCACTGCCAGGCCGCCCTGACATAAGAACATAAGAACATAAGAACATAAGAAATAAGGGAAGCTGCAAGAAGCGACCAGGCTTACACGTGGCAGTCCCTGTATGAAACACTCCTACCTATTTCCATCTGTTATCCCCATCCATAAACTTGTCTAATCTTCTCTTAAAGCTCTCTAGTGTCCCAGCACTAACTACATGATTACTGAGTCCGTTCCACTCATCTACCACTCTATTTGAGAACCAATTTTTTCCTATCTCCTTCCTAAACCTAAATTTTTCAAGCTTGAACCCGTTATTTCTTGTTCTACCCTGGTTGCTGATCCTAAGAATTTTGCTTACATCTCCCTTGTTATAACCCTTATACCACTTAAAGACTTCTATCAGGTCCCCTCTTAACCTACGTCTCTCTAGAGAATGTAAATTTAACCGCTTCAACCTCGCTTCGTAAGGAATACTCCTCATCCCCTGTATCCTTTTAGTCATTCTCAACTCATCGAAATTTAATAATGATATTTAGGTGTCAGTTGTGACTTCTTGTCCCCATCTAGTTTTTCGTAGCAAGCCGCCCCTCACTCTCTGTGGCTACACATCACTCTTCTTTCACGCCCATTCTCTTCTTCCTTCCTTCCTCCTCCCTCCCTTCCCCCCTCCTCCCACGCCCCTTCCCCTCCTCTCTGTTTCCTCGCCCCTTTCCTCCTCCCATGCTCCTTTTTCTCCTCTTTACTTCCATCCTCCATCTCCTCCTACTCCTCCTCTAGTCTCTAAGAGGACTCTGTTTCACCTTAGCTTCATTCCCTTCATTCTCCATCACACGGTATCATACCCTCACCTTCCCTCCCTTTTCTCTCTCTTTCCTGTCCCGTCCTTTCTCTCTCCCCTCCTCCCCCCCCTCCACTACCCCCTTCCTCCCATCTTCCACGGTGGTACAAGGCGGCGGCGGGGCGGAGCGAGGCAGAGGTAATGGTAAAAAATTTTATTACGGTGACAAGACTTGATTCAGAATGAGGTGAGGGCGAGGGTGGTCCTTGGCGCGGGTAATGGAGACAGATGGGGACCAAGAGAGAGAGAGAGAGAGAGAGAGAGAGAGACGGGAAGGGGGATGGGGAGGCACACACACACACACACACACACACACACACACACACACACACACAGAGAGAGAGAGAGAGAGAGAGAGAGAGAGAGAGAGAGAGAGAGAGAGTAAAATTCCAGTCACGAACAAATGGATTTCCTTCCGAACTAAAAGGTTTTGTATTTATAGAAAGAAATAAAAAAGACAAAGAAATAAGCGGCTTTGGTACTGAAAGGATATGCTATGAAAATACGTGAGAGAGAGAGAGAGAGAGAGAGAGAGAGAGAGAGAGAGAGAGAGAGAGAGAGAGAGAGAGAGAGAGAGAGAATCATATAAAATGGAGAAAGAAAAAGAAAAGGGGAAAAAAAAGAACGGATTTGTGTAAGAGCAGAGAAATACAACAGAATCCAAGACAGATGATGAGGAGGAGACTTCGTGGCTTAACAACCAAACAGTTCAAATCATCAATGGCAGTACCAGGGTTTGAATCCTGAAAAGCTACCTGCCTTTCATTCCTTTTACGCATTGATTCACGAAGCACTGATCTCACGGGGCCGATACTCACTGACTGCACGCTCACCAATGCACACTCGCTAGGAGGGAGGCGGAAATGATCGTAACAGCACTTTGCCTCTTGCACCGCTGCCTTTTCCTTCTAGATTTCATATAAAAGAAAGATGTGGTGTAGAGAAAAAAGTAAAATATCTAAATGTCCACCACGCTTAGTATGACAAAGGACTCGAGATAAATCTGAAGGAATTAAGATCTTTTACCTTAGGGGAGAAAAGTAGAGCAAGGGATGAAGGAGGATAAAGGAAGATATATACCGAAGAGCAGCATCACGAGGAGGAGGAAGAGGAGGAGGAGAAGAAGGAGGAGGAGGAAAGTAAAGAAGACATGAGGGCTCCGAAATAAGGGTCCTCAGGTAACCCTTATTACTGTAGTTCAGGTGTGCACGAGATATATGATGATCCTGTAGCCTCATTATCTATTTCATTATTCCTCCTGCAGCTCCTCTTCCTCTTCCTTACTCGCTTTGTCAAGTCTTTCTCTCTCTCTCTCTCTCTCTCTCTCTCTCTCTCTCTCTCTCTCTCTCTCTCTCTCTCTCTCTCTCTCTCTCAATTTATTCTTTTTCTTCGTATTCCCTCTATCATTATCTTCCTCCCCTACTTTCTTCTTGTTTCCTTCCCATTCTGTTTTCACCTGCATTGCAAGTTTTAATCTCCCCTTTCTCTTTTTCCTTTTTTTTTCTATTAAATATACACTAAGTCTCCTTTCCTTATTCGTAATATCTTTCTTCCCCTAATTTCATTTTGTCTTTCCGTTCTTCCTCCCTTATCTCGTTCCCTTTTTCTCGTATTTTCTTTTTATTACTTTATTTTCTCTTTTCCCTTCTTTATCTATTTCATCATCCCTTATTTGTTTATATAGTCTGCCTTTTCTTCTTCTCTCCTCCCTTTGCACTCTCTTTTCATCCTAACATTCCCCTCTCTCTACCCCCTTCCAATCTTCCCTTCCCTCTTATGGTTCCCTTCTCCCTCCGTCTATCCTACCTCCTCTCTCTCTCTCTCTCTCTCTCTCTCTCTCTCTCTCTCTCTCTCTCTCTCTCTCTCTCTCTCTCTCTCTCTCTTCGCCTCACATTGGCCGCAGGTTCTTGATCAGGGAATCATTGCAGCATTTGTACCCATTATCGAATTTAAGGGAAAACGAAGTGAAGGGAGGCAGCGAGTGGTGGAAAAGAAGAGCCAATAGGGAAAGGTGTGGATAAGTATGCTGGAGGAATGAAGAAGTATAGAAATAAATGTATGGATGAGGATGATAGACGGAAACAGGTAGATATGCTTAATTAATACAGGGACTGCCACGTGTAGGCCTGATGGTTTCTTGCAGCTTCCCTTATTTTCTAAAGTTATGTTCTAATGAATATAAATGTAGGAATATAGAAAAGAAAAAATACCAAGACACGTAGATGTACGAGTATTGATCTTTCAGGAGAGAGGTGGAAATAGGTAGATATGTTTAATTTGCACATGGACTGACACGTGTAGACCTGATGCAGCTTTCCTTATTTTCTTGTGGCCTTATGCTCTTATGTAAATGTATGAATATAGAAAAGAAACAAATACCAAAGCACGTGGAAGTAATGCTCTTTCAGGAAGGTATTTGCTAAAACTAAACACTACAATGATTAAAATGCATGTAAACGAGCAAAATTTAATAGAGTAAATGTTTAGAAGGTAACACCATGTACTGTGCTCTGTTACTCGTACATACGTATTTCATACATGAGTAGCTGGCTGCAACAAGGGACCAAGCGCCAACCACCGTGAAATTAATAATAAAGTTAATAATGTATTTTGTTCTGTAATTTCCATTGCATCTTAGAAATAACATTGACGTGATCGTGTTTCTATTGTGCGTGCAGCTAACGTCCATTAATCATGGTAGTGTGTACCTCATCAACCATGCTATCGCCGTCGCTATCTTTTTTGATAAATATTAGATGTTTGAATAGGCAGCTGTTGATAATGATGGTTAATTTTAACGCAAAACATCAGTGTACACTAATGTTACTACAGAAAATTAGTGTTACACACACGAAAGTTTCCACAAATGACAATAAAAAACTTCATTACGGAGGGACGTAAGCTTCTCTACTAACATGTGCCACACCAGCCTGCCTAAACTGAAGTACGTCATTGCTAATGCTAATATCCTTGTGTTTTGTGTCAAGTCTTTATAGGAAGCTATGTTATTAAGGTACAATTACTACTTAACTATTGCTAAGAGAGAGAGAGAGAGAGAGAGAGAGAGAGAGAGAGAGAGAGAGAGAGAGAGAGAGAGAGAGAGAGAGAGAGAGAGAGAGAGAGAGGAGAGAGAGAGAGAGAAGAGAATTATTGTCATGGAGTGTCTTACTTAGGAGTCTGAGTCTGTTTTTATTGAATTACTAAGGTCTGCTGCATGTCAGTAGATTTTTTTTCTTTAATGAATGGTTTAATGCGCCATATTAAAGTTTCAAAATCTGAAAATGTTTCCTGCTTAATACACTATATTATTCCTCATTTTATCTCTTAATTATTCAACGTAATGAAATCAGAAGTATATAACATGAGAGCCAAGACAATGCAGTCTATAACGAGATATAACACACAACTGCATATACTCTATATAGGACACACTAGTAAAGTAAAGCGATGGTGAACGACCGACTCACGTGTTGTACTTACCTTTAAATGCAATTTACTCGTTTGCTTTTTGTTGGCGCTTGGTCCCTTGTCGTAGCCAGCTACTCATATATATCGTGAGGTGAAGGTAGGTACGAAGGAAGAGAGAGATGGAGGAGAGAATCTGAGAGGGGGACAAGGACACAAGGATGAGTGAAAAGACAAATAGTAAGACGAGAGTAAAGAAATAGGTAAAGAATGATAGAGATGAGAGAGGAGAGAGAAGAAAAAAAGGCTTGGCAAAGAAGAGAGGCTTAGAAGAATGGAGAGACGAATTGAGAGGAAAATTGAAAGAAGTTGAAGACATATTGGAGGTAAAAGTAGAGAGGTTTGTAAACGAAGGAGGACGAAAAGGACGAGGAGGAGGGGGGGGGAGGAGGAGGAAAGGGAGATATGTTACAGGGGAGAAGAAAAATACACGAGAGAGAAAGAGAGAGAGAGAGAGAGAGAGAGAGAGAGAGAGAGAGAGAGAGAGAGAGAGAGAGAGAGAGAGAGAGAGAGAGAGAGAGAGGAACTAAATGAAATCACATGTTCTAATGGCTGGAGAGATCACTGTTACCACCACCATCACCACCACCACCACACACGTCACCACAATCACCACCACCACAATAATTTCATCAGCAACATAAACAACAACAACAACAACAACAACAACAACATCCTAATTGTTATTGCCAGGGTCAGGGTCTAGAAAATCACATTATCCCTTCACAGCGTTGCCTTCCTCGCATTAGGGAAGGAAGAAAGAAAAAGAGAGAAGGTGGAAGAAGGAAAGGAAGAAAGAAAAAAAGAAAGAAAGAAATGGAAGGAGGAAAAGAAGTGAAGGGGAGTTAGGATAAAAGGAAGAAGGAGGTAAAGAGAAAGAAGTGGAGAGAGGAATAGCAATAACGAGGAAGAGGAGGTAAAGACAGAGTGGCTGAGGAAGAGAGAGAAAAAGAGAAAAAGGAAGGAAAAAAGAAGCGATGGAGAAAATGTCACGGGGTAAGGAAGAAGGATAAAAGGGAGAATAGAGGGTGAAAGAAGAAAGAAATTAAAGGAGGTGGGAAAGCGCAGGATAGAGGAAAGAAAAGAAGGTATTAAGTAAGGAGGAAGATGAGGAAGCTTCACCCTGACCCTTTCCTTTCAATGACTTGCTGCTCTCTCTCTCTCTCTCTCTCTCTCTCTCATCTCTCTCTCTCTCTCTCTCTCTCTCTCTCTCTCTCTCTCTCTCTCTTTCTGCTTTTCCTTTTTTTTTTGTCCGCTCTGCTCTTGAGCATTTCTTCTTTTCAAAGTTGTTTTTCTCACGAATTTCTTCAATTTCCTCATGCAAATACCTTGTTTGTCTCAGTGTTTCTCTTTCTCATTTCCTATAATTTCTTCATTATTTCATTGTATCTTTTAGTAACAGTAGTCTACTTTTTTTCTCCTTTTTCCTCTTTTATTTTATTGCTTTTCAATATAAACATTTTTACTTCGTTCGTTGTGTTGTTCCCTTTATGTTTCTTAGTTAACTTGCTTCGCGTTGCACCGTATTCTCTTCTGTATTGCCTCACTATATTCCATGCGAATGTGCCTCCCCATTCGAATGCCGCTCTCCCTTTTCATCTCCATTCCACTGAATAATGTTTTGTTATTCCTTTACATATCCTCCTTACTTGCCTTTATCCGTCTGTCCCTTCGTCTCTCTCCAAAGTTCATCCTTTCAACCTCCCCACCCCTCATTTTTCTTTTCATTCTCCCCTCTCCCTCTCCCTTTTCATAGATTATAGCACTGTGGCCACGAAAGTGCAAGGTGAAGGGGACAAAAAAGACGTAAAGAATGAAGATGAAGGGATGAAGGTGTGGTAGAAAACGAGGATGAATTATACGAATAGGTGAGGGGGCGAGGAGGAGAACTGTATTATGTTATGTGGCGTGCAGAAGGAAGGAAAAAAAGGTAGGAAAGAAGGAAGGAAATAACAAAAGAGAAAGGGAGTATGAAAAAAATAAATGTGAAAAAAGAATGTTCAAGGGAAAGATATTGCTAAACATGATGCAAAGGTGAAGGAAACAGGATTAAATATTTGATGGACACATTGTAATTTGTACTTTTCGTTCCTCTCTGATTCTTGAGAGCAGGGTCAAGAAAACCTCGTCACTCCAGGACACAGAGTTGACTGACTTATTTATACTATGTGTTTGTTAACTAGCACACCACCACCTCACTACCTCCACTACCACCACCACTACCGCCGTCGCTGCCGCCACAAACAACAACATGGCCGCTGATTCAGATCATTGATCGCATAATTATTTTAGGTCCACACAATAATTACTCAGCGAGTCCATACCGAAAAAAAGTTAATTTCGAATACAACTTCATTAATGCTAAAACAGACACGGATATTTTTTTACTGTATTTTCATTTTCGTGTGTGTGTGTGTGTGTGTGTGTGTGCCCCCGACGCCGCGTCTTCTCTTGTATTTCATTTGTAATAGCTTAATCATCTCCCTTTAGTTTATTATGAGGTTGTTGTTGTTTTTATTTTTATTTTCTATGCTAGTGTTGTTGTTATTGTTGTTGTTGTTGTTTTTGTTGTTGTTGTTGTGCTGTTGGTGGTGTTGGTGTTGGAGGAGAATCTCTCTCTCTCTCTCTCTCTCTCTCTCTCTCTCTCTCTCTCTCTCTCTCTCTCTCTCTCTCTCTCTCTCTCTCATCCACAAATATGTCTCTTCCTCACACCCCCAAGCCTCTCCGCCGCTCCACTCTCCGCCTGCTCTTCCCAACCCCGCCCTTTATCCCTCTCTCCGCTTCCCTCCAACTCACGCCTTGTAATTATTGGTATGCTGTGTAACAATGTTTTTTTTTTTCCATCGCGGACCATGAAATAATAACACACCGCCAGCACTGCTGCGTCCCCCCGCGTGACGCCCTCGCTGAGTGTTTCATTATGCAAACAAGGCCAGAGTTGCGTTCTGATGCCAAGCTTTATTGAAATGTGCATTGTGTAGGCATATAATGTTTTTTTTACATGTATAGCAGGAGATAAAGAGGTTAGAAAACCATAAAGAAAAACATTTCTAACTACGGTTCACGAAAAGTTCTTTATATGTGCTTATCAGTTATCTTTCCCATCCACCCATCTATCCTCGGAACCAGCGTCTCTACCTCTCCTCAGTATCTCACTCTTTTAAGCGTAAGGCGACGCCAATCACTCCCCTTTATACACCCGATTAGGGTTTCAAAGTCGCTACTAAATTAAGGTGGATTTTTTATTCATTTTTTATTTTTTTTATTTTTAATCTTTTGCAGCTGTTATAGTGTAATAGAGACTGGGTGAAAATTATTAACGTACAGAGATATTTTTTCCCAGGTAGGTAGATTAATAAACAGTACAGGCGCACACACACACACACACACACACACACACACACACACACACACACACACACACACACACACACACACACACACACACACACACTCCATGAACACATACTTTCTAAAAAGGAACAAATAATTATCAGAAAGGAAATAATTGTCTCTTTTTATGCAGTGAGTAGAGAACAGAGGAGGAGGAGGAGGAAGAAGAGGAGATCCCGCCAGTGGTGAACTTTACGGCTTGTGTTTTGCATGGCGAGGGGGAAGGTTAAATAATGTGTGCCTAAAATTATTCAATTTTCTTCCTGCATTACGCTGCTTTTTAAGCCCGAACAAGGGAGACTCTCTCTCTCTCTCTCTCTCTCTCTCTCTCTCTCTCTCTCTCTCTCTCTCTCTCTCTCTCTCTCTCTCTCTCTCTCTCTCTCTCTCTCACACACACACACACACACACACACACACACACACACACACACACACACACACACACACACACACACACACACACACACGTACACGTACACTTCATGGAATGGAAAGTGTATGGTTCAACAGCATTAGACTCTTGGAAAGTATGAAGGTTTTGCAAAGTTTGTGAGACGACAAGAACTCTGCTCAGCACTAAGCGCCTCGTTCACCACCTCGCCACCTCATCATCATCGCGTCATCCTCCGCCACGGGACATCCAACTCTCATCCGGCTTGCAGTTTTTTTTTTTTTTTTTTTATGAATAAGCTGCAGTTTTGCTTTAAATAAAATATCCCCAACATCTTGTAAGTAGCCTAGCTTTGCCAAACACACACACACACACACACACACACACACACACACACACACACACACACACACACACAGTCTCTTCCTCCAGTGTTCGCATAATCCCTTCCACCTTCTATACGTATAACATCACGGCTCCTATCTCTCCTCCTTCATAACATATCCTCACCCTCCCTGTAGCAGCCCCTCTTGTATATACACCTCCCTCGACCCATCGTATGCTCTCTTGTTAGTTTATGGTTCTCATGTCTTTCCCCTTTCCCACCTGTTCCTCCCCATCATCATCACCATCCTTCCTTTGTGTTCCCTTGTGTTTCTTCTCTCCCCTGTCACCTCTGACCTCCATTAGTCTGAGTGCGTAATCCAGCCAAGCTCTCCAGAGTAAGAATTTCTTATTGCTTGTTTAATTTCATTTTAAATCATCATATCTTGTCTTCCTTTTTCTTTTTCGCTTTCCCATTCCTTTTCCTTGTCCTTCCATCTCTCCCCGACTGTTCCTTTCTTCCTGTCCATGATGAGTGAGGTGAAGTCTTCTGCATTATCCTGCCACTTCACCACGTAGTCAGAATTAGGTTCCAAAAAGGCCATGCAATTTTGGTTATTATGTTACCTTGGTCCTTCCACCTCTCCTCCTCCTCCTCCTCCTATTCCTCTTCCTACTGGGTCTCACGTATCCTTGTGATTATAAACTTAGTGTCCAAATGAAGTAGCTGAAAAAAAAAAGATTCGGAGATAAATAGATAAATAGGTAAATAGATAGACATATAGAAAGATAGATAGATAGATAGATAGATAGATAGATAGATAGAGAGAGAGAGAGAGAGAGAGATAGATAGATAGATAGATAGATAGATAGATAGATAGAGAGAGAGGCAATAAAAAAACGGCAGCAACAACAACAACAACAACAACAACAACAACAACAACAACAACAACAACTAACGCTCAATCTTTATCATTTCTTTCCTCCCTTCCGAAGCTTCTTGCATCTCATCCATACACAGTGAAAATTTCCTCATATATACATGGAGTCCTCGATATTCCATACTGAACTCCCATTTATAGGCTTCCTTCCTCGCCAGGCACCTCCCTCCCTCTCCAGCATAAGATTCCTTCCGTCTCTCCTCCTTTCTCCTCCCCTTCTTTTCCCCTTTCCCTTTGCATGAATAATTTTCACATTCTGCGCCATCTTCTCATTCCAACAAATCATTTTCTCGTTTCTCCCCCAGATGTCAAACACACACACACACACACACACACACACACACACACACACACACACACACACACACACACACACACACACAAACAAACAAACAAACAAACAAACACGTCAGTACTATACCAAATCCGTGTTATATATAAACCAGATCCCCACACCGCGCCTCTCCGCCCCGTAATGGCCTTAAAGGTGCTGGTGGCTGTCACGTCCTGCCACTCCTTGCGTACTCGTATTTCGTGCATGTACGAATATTGATAATAATAATAATAATAATAATAATTGTGAGTATTATTATTATTATTATTATTATTATTATCATTATTATTATTATTATTATTATCATCATCATCATCATTACTATTAGTACTATCACCATCATCATTTATTGTTAGCATATACAGTTTTATCAGTAATTGTAAGTTTCAGCTGATAATATATACTTTTATCATTATACATTATGAATTTGGATTGTAGTAAAGTTAGATTTGGATGAAAGGCTCGGGCAGCACATGACCAGGAGCGCCCGGTAATACGTCCTCTCTCCAGGAAGGCTGTGTGTGTGTGTGTGTGTGTGTGTGTGTGTGTGTGTGTGTGTGTGTGTGTGTGTATTAATAATATTAGAAATAATAATAATAATGATAATAATAATAATAATAACAATAATAATAATAATAATTATTATTATTATTATTATTATTATTATTATTATTATTATTTTATTCCTTTTATTATTTTTACAATTACATAAGACTTTTTATCTGCACTTTAGAGAGTTAAATCTGTTATCTAATTATAGGAGCAGAAACAATTGAGAAAAATAATAAATGAAGAGAGAGAGAGAGAGAGAGAGAGAGAGAGAGAGAGAGAGAGAGAGAGAGGGAGAGAGAGAGAGATGGACAATACCGTAAATCAAAGGCAACAGAATAAGGGGAAGATTAAGGCAAGCTGTGCAAGGTGGTGTATTTTTAAGAATAACGAGTTAGCTTTGTTAAGTAGAGAGGGAGAGGGGAAGGCGAGGGAAAGAAGGAAAGGAAGGAGCGAAGGGTGATAAGCTCAGAGCAGAGAGAGAGAGAGAGAGAGAGAGAGAGAGAGAGAGAGAGAGAGAGAGAGAGAGACTACATTGTTACGGCTTAAGGAACAAGTTTTGGCAGTGAGTTACATAAAACCGATTAGAAAAAAATAAATCACACGAAAGTTGAAAAAAGTGAAATAGAATGTAAAAAAAATTAAACGTTAAAGAAAGAAAAAAGTGTAGAAAAGTTTTGTCACGAGAGGAGGAGGAGGAGGAGGAGGAGAAGGGAAGAAAAACCAAGAGCGAGAAAATGGAGGGAAGAAAATTGTTAAAAATGTGATAATTATGGAATATTATGGGAAAAGCAGAAGAAAAAAAAGTGAGTAGGATGAGGTGGTGGTGATGCTGGTGTGCGAAGAGAGAGAGAGAGAGAGAGAGAGAGAGAGAGAGAGAGAGAGAGAGAGAGAGAGAGAGAGAGAGAGAGAGAGAGAGAGAGAGAGAGAGAGAGAGTAAGGCAAAAAAGAAGTGATGAGAGAAGACTGGAAGAGAACAGAAAAATAAAAAATTAAAAATTACAGAGGTAAGACAGATGGGGAACGTACCCAAAAAAGAGGAGAGGAAAGGAAAGGAGAAGAAAGAAAGGTTAATGGGAAGGAAGGATGAGCAAGAATTGTGGCGGAAGAGAAGAGAGAATAAAGAATGAAGGGGAAGATGCCAGTCAGGTGAAAAGCAAAGATTTATTCCCTGATTAACTTCATTCTATCTTTCTCTCCCTCCTTTCCTTCTTCCTCTCCTTATCTCCTTTCGTCCTTTCCTTCCGCCTCATTCCTCCAGCTTATATCTTTCATGTGGTTAGTTTCTCTTTTCTACCACTTATCTCCTCTTCCATTTCTTACTTTTCTTTAATCAAATGACTCATAGTTTCGTTATTACTCTTCTTCTATTCTGCCATTTTTTTTCTTTTCTCCGTTTCTTGCTTCCTTGCACCTCTTGCTATTTTGTTTTCTTCCCTTCCACCTCATTTTTTTTTTTTAGTCTGGTATCTCTCTCTCTCTCTCTCTCTCTCTCTCTCTCTCTCTCTCTCTCTCTCTCTCTCTCTCTCTCTCTCTCTCTCTCTCATCATCATCATCATCATCATCATGTTTGTCAAGAGGATTGTCAGATGCTTTTCTTCTAACATCCTCACTGACACACACACACACACACACACACACACACACACACACACACACACACACACACACACACACACACACACACACACACATATATTTTCTTCGTTTGCTTTCTTATTCTTTTCTGCTCTAGTTTCCCTTTTTCTCCTGTTTTTTCCACTTCTTCAGCATTTTATCCTCCCTCCTCTTCCTCCTCATCCTCCTCTCTCCCTCATCCTCAGTGTTACATTCTTCACTAATTAATTGTGAAAAGTGAAGCCGCTGTGAATTCCTCTTGAGTTATGCAATATTGTATCACTCAGAGAGAGAGAGAGAGAGAGAGAGAGAGAGAGAGAGAGAGAGAGAGAGAGAGAGAGAGAGAGAGAGTTTTCAGGTTACGATTCGTTAGTTGTTGTTTCAGGGCCTCTTGATCCTGATTTTTTTTGTTTGTTTGTGTGTGTGTGTGTGTGTGTGTGTGTGTGTGTGTGTGTGTGTGTGTGTGTGGAATTTGAAGTCAATTAATCAATACCTCAATCGGCTTTTGACTGACGCTAACATTTCGTGGAGAAACGTACCGCTCGGCGCTTGTGGCTCTTGTGTGTATGGCGAGAAACGATCCAAAGGCTTAACCTTCTGTATGGAGTGTTGACGATTCCTTACTCTTTGAAGAGAAGGAGAGGAAGTCAGACAAGTTGGGAAAAGGGGGGGAGGGGAATAGGAACCGTAAAGAAGTAAGGTAACATGCAAAGAATCTTATAGGACAGAAGAATACGAAGTCGTGTAAAGGAGGCTATGGATTTATAGTAGAGTGAGGACAAGAGACACGGATTGAAGAATAATGAGGTAGGGAATGGTGATAACAGCCTCAGTTTAGTGGCTGTGGTGATGGACACAGTGATTCATTCATTTACTTTTGGTTCGGTTTCATGATTCGTTTTCTTGGTTTTGTTTTACGTATCTTGAAGCCTCGATAGTCTTGGTACCTAAGTGTAATATTTGCTTAGCTTCTGTCATGGAGCCAGACGACTCCAGCTGCCCTCGCTGTACTCGCGGTTTATTGTGAAGTAAAGCCTTGAGAAAAGGTTTAGGATTTTACTCCTTTCTTTTTCATCACAGTGGCCTTTCAAAAGGGATCTTCTCTGACAACACAAACAGACGAAGTCTCCAGGCATATAGAGATGATGGTTGTAGTAAATTTTATCTCTAGTTCACGAATTTGTAAGGTATCCGAGTATTGTTTCAGCAAGTCTTACAAATTTTTATACTTACATGGAACGGGAAAATAGTTTTTTTTTTTTTTCCCCACTTCGAGCGTATAATGTTTCATCGTATCAGCGTTCATCGGACTTTATGAGGAATTTGATTAGTTAGCTGGAGGTGCATGTGCTACATAAAGTTGAAAGCTTTTCACAACGCCTCACAGCGCTAGGTTAGGCTTTCTCGTCTCCAAATTAGTTAAATCCTTTATATCTCGTTTTACCCGATCTTAAATGTAGTTTTATTTTTAGTATAAAGTTGTGTTTATCTTAAATTATATTTTAGAGTATTTTTCAAAGACAGTATAATTATTTTCTTATGTGCAGCACCATATGTAATCGTTGTTATAGGAACTGAAATGCAATCATCCCTCACCTCCTATCCCTTTGTACCTTGAGGGGCACACGTGCAGGCCTGGAGCACACGTCACAACCACACTGGTCATCGCATCACTATCATTGTCCTTCACTTAAATCTTTCACGCCAGTCAAACCTAATGTTGTCTGGAACTCATTAATTAATATTTCATTGTTATATTTGTTGACTAAGGGCTTTACGATAGTCATTGACAACTTAAAAGAACCACTGGTCCTGATGGCAATATTTCATCACTTCCTTAGGTTCATGCCTTGTCTCCTCACAGTGTTCTCCCACTTGAGATTCTCCATCAGCTCAATAAAGGTCATCATCTTCACTTCTGGACATGGATCTCATCCTAATTTACTCTATATAGGGCTTGCTAAGGTATACCTGCCCGTCCTTGTAGAGAAACACGCGCACCCTATTAAGTTGTCCAGGAGAAGTTGCTGAGGCATGGGACCGTCCCATTGCAATCACCAGAACCAGTACCAGCTCCGCTTTCCCCCCGCGATGGCGGCGAGTGGACGATAAATGAAGGCGTAAATAGGTAGGGGGGATGTAAATTAACGTACAGAATGACTGGTTGATTGACTGATTACCTGAATGACTGAGTGAGTGAGTGAGTGAGTGGATAATGGGTGACGTCGCAGCAAAGGGTTCTCATAACGTCAGTAAAAGAGAAGTCGTGAACAAAAATTAACAGTATTAGACATGGGGAAGAAAAAAGGACGTACTAAGACACAGATGAACAAATATGGATATGGAGGACTTATGCAGATGGATATATGACAGTTGAACGTAGGAAGACATAGATGATCAGTCCAGAAAGCAGGATGGTTATTGTTTGTTGCCTTTAGTTCTCCTTTCATTACTCAGGTTCTTCAACACGAGCAACCACAGGACAGTGCACACGCTCTATTCTACTTTTAATTTATGTGTACTTGTAATACACAGGAATTCTCTTAAGCATGAACTTCCTCAAGTACAGGAAGCGCTGTGTTCTCTTTCTTTAATATATACTGCATACGAAACATAACAATTTCCATGCAATTGTCTGCACCTGCAAGAATAATGCATACATCATCGGTGAGTAAGAATAGCGTCTCTCCTTCCGTCACATCCTCTGCAGCTGAGTTCCACATCAGTAATGCCGGGTAAACACATTTATTAGTTTAGACAGTTAATTGACACTAATCACATAACTTTGATTAGTGTGTACTGTGACTTAATCGTACATGTGTATTTAGTTTTGTCTGTCAGTCTGTCTTTACTCATACACTACCTAGAGGTAATCATGATTGCTGGGGTTCCGACGCAGACCCCGCGGCGTCCCTCCCAACGCATCCTGAGTCGACGCCGTCTCTGACCCGACGCCCGGATATAGCAAGCCAGAGAGGAGACTGTTTCCGAACCGCAGCAATCATAATTATCTCTCGGTAGTCCGTAAGTTTAGCCATAAGTCTGATCTCCAAACTACCCTCCTATGGCTTCTATCCTTCTCTCTGTAACTTCAGCTCATGTCCTTTCTGACCGTTCTATTGTTGCTGCTGTGGTAAGTCACAGCTCTTCTCCTAAGTCAATTAACAGTGGTGTTCCTCATGGTTCTGCCCTGTCACCCACTCTCTTCCTATTATTCGTCAGTAATCTTCTAAGCCAAACATCATGTCCTATCCACTCCTACGCTGATGATACCACCTTGCATTTTTTGACGTTTTTACATAGACTCCCAACCCTTTAGGAAGCATCTCAAGCAGGGAAGCCATAGATCACCTGACTTCTTATCTCTCTAAAGTTTCTGATTGGGGCAAAGCAAACTTAGTATTGTTCAATGTTTCAAAAACTCAATTCCTCCATCTATCAACTTAACACAACTTTCCAGATGACTATCTCTGCATCTTTAATGACACTCAACTGTCCCCGTCTACACTGAACATCCTCGGTCTGTCCTATAATAATCTAAACTGAAAACTCTAAACTCTAAACTGAAAAACCCATCTCTAACTAACTAGAACAGCTTCTATGACGTTAAGTGTTCTAAGTCGTCTCCGCCAGTTTTTTTTTTTTTTTTTCATTCTCACAGCTGCTAACTCTGTACAGGGGCCATATGTGTATATGTATGGGGATTCCATTCATACCGCTCTTCTAGACAGGATGGAATCAAAAGCTTTTCGTCTTATCATCTTCTTTCCTTTAACAAAACTGTCTTCAGCCTCTCTCTCATCGCCACAATGTTGCGTCTCTTGCTATTTTGTACCGCTATTTTCACGCTGACTGCTCTTCTGATCTTGCTAACAGCAAGCCTCCTCTCTTCCCGCGGCCTCGCTGCATAAGACTTTCTACTTTTTCTCATCCCTTTTCTACCTCTCTCTAATGCAAGAGTTAAGTATTCTCAATCATTCTCGTTTTCTCTTAAACTCTGGAATTCCCTGCCTACTTCTGTATTTTCTCCTTTCTATGACCTTTACTCTCTCATGGGGGAGATTTCAAGACACTCATCCTTCACTTTTCACGATCGTTTCTGACTCTGCTTTTGGACTAGCTAGCGCTTCAATGGAACTTTTTTTCTCTTCTTTAAATTTTGGTGCCATTGGCTGGTGCTCTTCCTACATAATAATAATGAAAAAAAAAGGAATACCGTTACTACTGATACCATGGTAATAATAATAATAATAATAATAATAATAATAATAATAATAATAATAATAATAATAATAACAATAATAATAATAGTGATAATGATGGTCATGAAAACTATGGAACTACGTAATATCACCACCATCATTACAGGTTGCCGCGACGGCCACTACCACCACAACTGATACCACTTTGTGCCATCGCTTTTATTTGACGTGATGCTTGGCAGCCATCAAGATGCCTCGACGCCATTACGTGTGGCAGCAATAGTGAGGAGGGCAGATTGGGAGAAGAGAAGAAAAGAAAAGAGGAAAAGACGGAGGGAAGGATCACATTGTTTCTAACTCCATCATCTTATCCTTGAGGCGGTGTCATGTGCAAACGTGTCCTACTGTGCGGAAGTGCACCTGTTGCTCCATACCCCTCTGTTGTTATCTTTGCTCAAACTTATAATCTATTATTTATCGAATATTTGAAACCTCTGCTAAGTCTATGTTTTCCTTCCAGCCAAGATTGTGGGAGACCTTATTTTACTGATGTGCGTCACCACAATCACTGTGTGTTATCAAATAATTAAGAAACGGAACATTTTACTAAGATTTTCCGGGCGGACATCAGCATCGTCGCATCGGAGGTGAAGGACCGAACTACTTTGACTATTAAATTAGTTAATAGTGAGTATTCCTCATTGAAATGTTACCTGGGACAGCGTGAGTCGTTGTATTTGCTTAAAAAGAGTGAAAGTGCAGGATAATATGTCCATATGGTGCGGAACTGTGCGAATCGGAGTTACCTGGAGGTTTCAGATGAATATTAGAGTACAAGACTACTGATGATGCGTTATACGCTCATAATGACAATTGATGATGGTGCTTGCTCTGGCTGGGATATCAGACCCATAGACGAGTTTGAGCAAAGATAACAGAGGGGTGTGGAGCACATGGTACACTTCCGCACAGACAGACACTTTTGCACACGACAGCGCCGTGGCGAGTGGAGGAACTGAAGGATAGGTGGTAGGACTTGAAGAGAGAGTAGGTGGAGAGAAGTGGATTTGTGGCAAAGAAGAGGAGAAGCGAAAGAAGGAAAAAGAAAAATATGTATGCCCGAAAGTGGATAGAGAAGAGTAGAGGATGGGAGGAAGAAGCGAGGGAGAGTTTAAAGAAGGGAATGTTCGAGAATGAGAAAATGAAGGGAGAGGGGTATGGAGGGAGGGGTGGTATGAACAACAGTGCCTTACACTAATCAGAGTCTGATGGGGATGTTTGGGGTTCTGGGTCGATGGAATGGATCAGTTGCCTGACTTTTTCCTTCTCTCCTTGATTGGACGGTACAAGCCACGCTGCTCCCTCACCCTTCTTGTTTAACTCAGACCATGCTTCTTACTCGTCCCTCTTCTGTACCTCAGGCCATGCTTCTCCCCCTCTCTCTCTCTCTCTCTCTCTCTCTCTCTCTCTCTCTCTCTCTCCCCTGACTCACTGTCTCTTCCTCCCAAAATTTTTCACCGTTCAGCATTCATATAAACTGATATAAAAGATTAGAGTATTGTGCGTGCACACTTTTCCCTATGATATAAGATTCCGTGCGAACAAACACATCTCACACTGTTATAAAAAGATATATGGGAACAGGTATTTGACAAAAAGTGGCTCTGTTACTCAAGCTACGAGTACGTGTCACCTCCTACAGAGACGCCACTCGTCTCGCAACGCAGGAATGGGGAGGGCCTGCAAGCAGCAAGATCCCCGCACACTGCGAATGTGAGAGCAGTCTCGCCTCGTGATTGGTGCGAGAAGTCTCGCCTCGTGAATGGCCGCCATCTTCTCATCAGCTAACCTAATGTAATCTAACGTAACCTAACTAACATAACCTTACCTAACCTAACTAACCAAACCCAATCTGACTAACCTAGCCGATAAAATGTTATAATAAATAAGAGGCCGTATCAGTAATTTGGTACAGGGCAGTTAGGTTAGGTTAAGGTTAGGTTAGGTTAGATTAGTTAGGTTAGGTTAGGTTAGGTTAGCTGATGAGAAGATGGCGGCCAATCACGTGGCGAGATTGCTCGCACGTGCGCAGAGTGTGCGGGGACTTTCCTGGATGCAGGCCCTACCCAGGAATGCCCCGTCTCGTCCCTGAGTGCTACTTCATCCCAGTTGCACTTTTCCCTACCTTCTCAACTCTTCTCTGTCGGTCATCCATCTATTCCAGGTCACGTCATTTTTCTATCCATTTATCTGTTTGCCATTTATTCTTTGACCATCCCTGTTCGTCTCATGACAAGCGATATCATTGATCACTGATTGGTTGTCCATGAATTCTGGCATAATGGAGGCACTGTGTGGCTGACATGTCATGGAGGCACATCCCATAGCTGACCTAGCCTTCACCTTTACCCCGATTCAGAGGCGAGGTCAAGATAGCTGGTGAATGAGTTAAGAAGGTTGTGTGAATGGAGGAATTTGAATGAATAAAAGATATGAGGTTAAAATAATGAAGTATACAAGAGTGATAGATGGTAGAAGAACTAATGTAATTTTGAATGGCAGAGCAGCAACAACCAGGGACATGATTCGCTTCAGCACCTCTGCTTTCTCTGTAGTAAGCTGAATGTAACATATGCCGTGTCCTTTATTCTCACCTTTATTTCCCAAACTCCCAGACAGCTCTCTTTCCTGGCTAGGAGTGTTTTGTCGGGGTGAAAGAATCGTTTACATTTACCATTTCCTCACTCCCCCATACCACTGTCCGCACCCAAGCTTCATTCACCTAGACCAGTGGTTCTTAACCTGGGTTCGATCGAACCACAAGGGTTCGGTGAGTCAGTCTCAAGGGTTCGGCGGAGGTATGCGTGCATGGTTCATTCTGTGTACTATTTTATTTTTCCAATTACGAATTGTTCGGTGAATGCACGCATGAAACTTGCGAGGTTCAGTACCTCAAACAAGGTTAAGAACCGCTGACCTAGACTAAGTAATGCACGCTCGTTAAAACATCACTGAGAGGCATCCGACGGTCCTCACCAGACGCTTACCCACCTTCTCTTTTCTTAGATGACTCCCTTTCAAACTCAAGTGACACCATTCGTTCTTTCCAATTCTCCGACGGCAAAGTTTGTTCCTTCCCTCGGTTTCCTCCATCAGATTCACCTTTCCTTCCTCGCTTTCTAGCCTTGATATATAATTCTTCTCACCATTACAATTGTGTCCCATGTCTTTCTCAATTCGTCATCATCTTCCTTGCTTTCATCTTCCCTCCTTCCTGCCACCCCGCATCCAAATACCCTTTCCTCCATATCTCCCTCAAACTTTGAGCAAGTAACATACTGAATTTCCCAGAACCAGCACATGAAATCCCATCTTATGTAAGCCTTCACTTCATTATAACTTTGAATGGAACCTTAAGTTTGCTGGCTACTTTCTCCTCGGCAGAAGGTCTCGTATAGGCCCCTTAAAGGTTCATCAGAAAGTGAGTCATTTTGTCGCCTTCCCTTCCAAGGCTAACGTGATCTTGTTTCGCCTCGCGTCTCTCTCTCTCTCTCTCTCTCTCTCTCTCTCTCTCTCTCTCTGGATATTTTATATTCAGTAAAATATGCTAGTGAGTATTCTTCAGATGTATCCATAATACATATGTATACACTATGCAGACAAACTAATACAGTCTGTCAGATAATGAATTAATCAGTAGGAAACTCTCTCTCTCTCTCTCTCTCTCTCTCTCTCTCTCTCTCTCTCTCTCTCTCTCTCTCTCTCTCTCTCTCTCTCTCTCTCTCTCTCTCTCAAGCACACACAGTTGCCTAAGAACGCTCGGCGCAGACAGCTGAGTCTGTACTAGCATGTTACTGAGTTTCGTGTTAATTAGTGAACCTCCTCGTCCTACCTTGTGGCTGATAAAGATTAAAAAAGGATGGACTGACAGAATTGGAGGAGGAAAGACATGGAAAGTGGTAGAGGAACAGAAAGGTAGCGAGGGGCTAGAAAGAGGGTGATCAGGAAGAAGGTGGTGAAGAAAGAAAGGAAAAAATGGAGGAGAGCAGAAGAGGAAGAAAGAGGAAGAGGGAGTATTGCGATGAGAAAAGAAAAGAACGGAAGAATAAATAAAGGAAAGGTGTACAGGTGAAAAAAGAAAGAGAAAAGGGAAAAAAAGACAGTGAGGAGGAAGAGGAAGAGGAGGAGGAGGAGTGAGGAGGAAGAGGAGGAGGCAGAGAAGAAGGAGGAGGAGGAGGAGGAGGAGGAGGAGGAAGAGGAAGGATGGGAAAAAAATATATATATAGAGAGAGAGAAAAGATAGATAAAAAAGAGGACATTAAAAAGGAGATGAGAGGAAGGAACAAAAACATCAAAAATAAGAAAGACAAAAGAGAAAAGAATGATCAACAATGGGAAGAAGGATTTAAAAGAACAGAAAGAAAACAGGGTGAAAAATATTAACCGATAACCGGGACGATATATATATATATATATATATATATATATATATATATATATATATATATATATATATATATATATATATATATATATATATATATATATATATATATATATATATATATATATATATATATATTTTTTTTTTTTTTTTTCTTTTTTTTTGTGTAGGAGGGACACTACCCAAGGGCAACTAAAATTCAATAAAAAAAAAAAAACTCACTGAGAAGCCAGTCCTAGAAAAGCGTCCAAAGCGCTAGTCAAAAATTGAAGGATAAGTGTCTTGAAATCTCCCTCTTGAAGGAATTCAAGTCATAGGAAGGTGGAAATACAGAAGCAGGCAGGGAGTTCCAGAGTTTACCAGAGAACGGCATGAACGATTGAGAATACTGGTTAACTCTTGCATTAGAGAAGTGGATAAAAATAGGGGAGAGAGAGAAAGAAGAAATTCTTGTGCAGCGAGGCCGTGGGAGGAGGGGAGACATGCAGTTAGCAAGATCAGAAGAACAGTTAGCATGAAAATAGCGGTATAAGACAGCTAGAGATCCAACATTGCGGCGATGAGAGAGAGGCTGAAGACAGTCAGTTAGAGGAGAGTTGATAAGACGAAAAGCTATTGATATGAGAGGAAACCCCCCAGACATGTGAAACATACTCAATACATGGGCGGATAAAGCCCCTGTACAGAGTTAGCAGGTGGGGTAGATGAGAAAAATTGGCGGAGACGTCTCAGAACGCCTAACTTCATAGAAGCTGTTGTAGCTAGAGATGAGTTGTGAAGTTTAAAGTTCAGATTATAAGTAAAGGACAGACCGAGGATTTTCAGTGAAGAAGAGGGGGACAGTTGAGTGTCACTGAAGAAGAGGGGATAGTTGCCTGGAAGGTTGTGTCAAGTTGATAGATGGAGGAATTGAGTTTTTCAGGCATTCAGTAATACCAAGTTTGCTCTGTCCCAATCAGAAATTTTAGAAAGATCAAAAGTCAGCCGTTCTGTGGTTTTCTTGCGTGAAATGTTTACTTCCTGAAGGATTGGACGTCTATGAAAAGACGTGGAAAAGTGCTGGGTGGTATTATCAGCATAGGAGTGGATAGGACAAGAAGTTTGGTTTAGAAAGTTACTGATGAATAATACGAAGAGAATGGGTGATAGGACAGAACACTGAGGAACACCAATGTTAATAGATTTAGGAGAAGAACACTGACCGTCTACCACAACAGCAATAGAACGGTCAGAAAGGAAACTTGAGATGAAGGTACAGAGAGAAGGATAGAAGCCGTAGTTTGGAAATCAAAGCCTTGTAGTTTGTAAATCAAAGCTTTGTGCTAGACTCTATCGAAAGCTTTTGATATATACAAGGCAACAGGAAAAGTTTCACTAAAATCTCTAAAAGAGGATGACCAAGACTCGGTAAGGAAAGCCAGATCACCAGTAGAGCGGCCTTGACGGAACCCATATTGGCGATCAGATAGAAGGTTGTGAAGTGATAGATGTTTAAGAATCTTCCTGTTGAGGATAGATTCAAAAACTTTAGATAGGCAGGAAATTAAAGCAATAGGACAGTAGTTTGAGGGATTAGAACGGTCATCCTTTTTAGGAACAGGATGAATGTAGGCAAACTTCCAGGAAAAAGGAAAGGTAGATGTTGACAGACAGAGCTGAAAGAGTTTGACTAGGCAAGGTGCAAGCAGGGAGGCACTGTTTCGGAGAACAATAGGAGGGACCCCATCAGGTCCATAAGCCTTCCGAGGGTTTAGACCAGCGAAGACATGGAAAACATCATTGCGAAGAATTTTAGTAGGTAGCATGAAGTAGTCAGAGGGTGGAGAAGAGGAGAAACAAGCCCTGAATCGTCCAAGGTAATTTCTAGCAAAGGTTTGAGCGAAGAGTTCAGCTTTAGAAATAGATGTGATAGCTGTGGTGCCATCTGGTTGAAATAAAGGGGGGAAAGAAGAAGAAGCAAAGTTATTGGAGATATTTTTGGCTAGGTGCCAGAAGTCACGAGGGAAGTTAGATCTTGAAAAATTTTGACACTTTCTTTTAATGAAGGAGTTTTTGGCTGGTTGGAGAACAGACTTGGCATGGTTCCGGGCAGAAATATAAAGTTCATGAGATTCTGGTGATGAATAGTTTAAGTTCCTTTTGTGGGCCACCTCTCTATCATGTATAGCACGAGAACAAGCTGTATTAAATCAAGCTTTGGAAGGTTTAGGTCGAGAAAGAGTGAAGAATGTACGCCTCCATGCCAGACACTATCACCTCTGTTTTGTGCTTGGCACACAAAGACGGGTCTCTGACACGGAAGCAGTAGTCATTCCAAGGAAAATCAGCAAAATATATCCTCAGGTCCCCCCAACTAGCAGAGGAAAAACGCCAGAAGCACCTTCGCTTAAGGGAATCCTGAGGAGGGATTGGAGCGATAGAACGAGATACAGATATGAGATTGTGATCGGAGGAGCCCAACGGAGAAGAGAGGGTGACAGCATAAGTAGAAGGATTAGAGGTCAGGAAAAGGTCAAGAATGTTGGGCGTATCTCCAAGACGGTCAAGAATATGAGTAGGGTGTTACACCAATTGCTCTAGATCGTGGAGGATAACAAAGTTGAAGGCTAGTTCACCAGGATTGTCAGTGAAGGGAGAGGAAAGCCAAAGCTGGTGGTGAATACTGAAGTCTCCAAGAATGGAGATCTCTGGAAAAGGAAAGAGAGTCAGAATGTGCTCCACTTGGAAGTTAAGTAGTCAAAGAATTTCTTATAGTCAGAGGAGTTAGGTGAGAGGTATACAGCACAGATAAATTTAGTTTGAGAGTGACTCTTTAGTCGTAGCCAGATGGTGGAAAACTCGGAAGATTGAAGAGCGTGGGCACGAGAGCAGGTTAAGTCGTTGCGCACATAAACACAACGTTCAGATTTGGATTGAAACTGAGGGTAGAGAAAGTAGGAGGGAACAGAAAAGGGGCCACTGTCAGTTGCCTCAGACACCTGAGTTTCAGTGAGGAAAAGAAGATGAGGTTTAGAAGAGGAGAGGTGGTGTTCTACAGATTGAAAATTAGATATTAGACCGCGAATGTTGCAGAAGTTAATGCAGAAAAAGTTGTAAGAAGGGCAGTCCGACCTGGAGACACTTGTGGTCCCCTCCCTAGATGGGGACTCCGAGGCTGGTGTAGGAGTCGCCATGATAATTTTGAAATTTTGTGTGAAGGGTGTGTGTGTTATTAGGTGCTTGTAGTTTTGTGTGGAGGAAGAGAGTTGTCTTTAAAGGGCAGGCTGTGACTGCCCACTTGTGTTGTGAGAGACAAAAGGAAACGTTCAGTAAGGTCACAGCTGGGTTTAATGATAAGTTCACAGCAAAAACACCCACTGTTTTAGATCTCACTGGGAGTAAGTATCGTTTCGGCAGGTGCCTACTGCCTCCTCCATATATATATATATATATATATATATATATATATATATATATATATATATATATATATATATATATATATATATATATATATATATATATATATATATATATATATATATATATATATATATATATATATATATATATATATATATATATATGGAGGAGGCAGTAGGCACCTGCCGAAACGATACTTACTCCCAGTGAGATCTAAAACAGTGGGTGTTTTTGCTGTGAACTTATCATATATATATATATATATATATATATATATATATATATATATATATATATATATATATATATATATATATATATATATATATATATATATATA
>NC_087160.1:7502500-7505000 GCF_035594125.1 Scylla paramamosain
AGAATAAATAGTGTTTTGAAGATTTTTTATTTTAATAAAATAATTCTTGAACTGACCAGATCTAGCAAGAAATTTATCACATTTAGAAGAATTTTCTTACATTTCAGAAATCTCAAACCTTCCAGAATGTTCTACCAGACACTTTTTGAAGTTTCTAGAACATTTTAGAATATTCCATTCAATGTAAACATTTCCAGAATATTCTAAAACTTTCTAGATTTCAGTAGAAATATGTAAAATTATTAAGAATTTTCTAGAATCTACAAGAATTTTCCAGAATGATTCAGAATATTCTAAAGTAGGTTCAAGAATATTAGTTAATTCATTACGGCTTAGAGGATACTGATGTTGGAAAGACTGCAAATGATTTTTGTAAAAAAAAAAAAAAAAACATGCATTCTGCATGTAAATGATAATTATCAAGAAAAAATGAAGTCACAAATGACAGTGATATATATATATATATATATATATATATATATATATATATATATATATATATATATATATATATATATATATATATATATATATATATATATATATATATATATATATATATATATATATATATATATATATATATATATATATATATATATATATATATATATATATATATATATATATATATATATATATATATATATATATATATATATATATATATATATATATATATATATATATATATATATATGATTGCCGCCACGTCTCTATTAAATCTCTTTTGACAACAACCAACAGTAAGATGACATGGTATATACTCTAGCTTTTCATTTTGCAGGGAGGTCGACGGTACGAATACTAGTGTGACAGGGCCTTAAAGGATCCAGCCCAACCACCCTCTTGGGTCAGAATATCGTGCAAGGAATTTCATTTACCCAGGAAAGCTCACGCATAATGAGTTACTTAGTGGGGATGAAAGATTGTGAGGGCGCAGGTGCAAATACAGCCTCTGCGGCGAGGAGAGGCGAGGACAAGAGAAATGAAGGAAAATGAGGAAAGAGAATAACGGAGAGAGAGAGAGAGATGGAAGAAGCTAGGCACAGGAGGCAGGGATTATTCTTGTTTTTCATCTTGGCTGTTTTGATTCAAGCTGTCCTGTTTGTTCTGTGCAAGCCCTAATACAGCTTTAGGCAGCGAGATTAAACCAAGCTTTGACTGAGTTTATGAGGAAGCAAGGAACATGTCGAACGTTGCACTAATTCGTAAAAGAAAGGTGTACTAGAATATAGAAAATGATGAAGAACTCTCTAAAATACTTGTACCTGGAAATAATTCAGAAAAGAAATTAAGGTGGAACTAGATTAGTATAATTGATGTACAGGAGGAAGATAGCACACAAATCTATAACGATAAAAAAAAATAATAATAATAATAATTAGAGAATACCAACTAGTGAATTTACTGAAGATATCAAGTGGCAGACGCGTTGTGTACAAGTTAAGAGGAAGTGACATCTGCATGAAAAACGAAGAGGAAGAGAAAGGCAGGAATGAGCCAGGAATGAATTTCGTGTAATGTGATAAGATGTCAGTAGAGACACTTCAGTGCGGCGAGGAACGCATGCATTATCAGTACCGAATCCGTATCCGAATCCACTCTTGTTTCGAGTGGAGTGTCTTGCAGCAAGGCAGTGGACGAGGAAACTGTGTGATGTGCAAGGTAGGCATGTAGTAATTTTTCTCTTTCTGTTTCTTTTTGGGGAGCGGCACTGCGAGCGGTTTCCTTTAGTCTTTTTTTTTTTTTCCTTGGCTGGTCTTTTGACACGGAAAGGAAAAAAAAATAAGGATTTTTTTTCTACATGTCAAGAAGTCTAGCTAAGATCAGAAAAAAACTGAGATAAAAAGGTAAAAATATCCAATTCTCTCTCGCCTTGTTATTCATACATTCATGATGAACGTGTATTTCAAAGATATTTCTATCATGTAAGGTCTTATAATTAATATATATATATATATATATAGAGAGAGAGAGAGAGAGAGAGAGAGAGAGAGAGAGAGAGAGAGAGAGAGAGAGAGAGAGAGAGAGAGAGAGAGAGAGAGAGAGAGAGAGAGAGCTTATAACTGGCCAACTTCCGGCAGCGTCTCAATATTCTTCTTTCGAACCAGATGAAGTCGTAGGAAGTAGGGAAAACAGAAACAGGTAGAGTTCCAGAGTGCAGCACTGAAAGAGGATGTCATCTTTTATATTACTAAAGTGAATGGAATAACGGTGAAAATAGGGGGCACAAGTAGTGAGAAAGGAGACATTTAGTTAGCCAATTTGAGAAAACAGAAAAAAGAAAAAAGATGAAGAACGAAATGACGGTAGAAGAAAGCAAGAAATTGTGGTGTTGAGTGAGAGATTGAAGGCGGTCTGTTGAACGAGAGAATTTCATATATGGTAAAGCTTTTGACTCCAATTTCTTTAGGAAGGCTGTAACAGTTGAACCTCTCAATATCTGGTACTCCTGCATAAAGTCAGCAGTTAGGAGAAGGAAAAAAAATGGAAGGAG
>NC_087160.1:7510000-7527500 GCF_035594125.1 Scylla paramamosain
CACCAGCCGCCGCCACTCTTCAAAGTGTTCAACTCGCCTGTATTTCCCCTTATTACCCTTCCCCATCCATATAAAGTAACCATACCTACTTATCATAATACTTCGATACTTTCCACAACCATGTTGGTCCAATGTTATGTCGCATCGTGAACAATTACTTGTCATCTATAACTGTGAAGTAGTGTTTAAAGTCCTGCGTACGCCTCGCCCCACATTGAAAACACACTTTTGAATCGATCACTTAATAACGGTCAGCCGCGTGCCGTTCTTTGCAACAGGGCTATGCCGGGAATCAACCAAAAATTATGATTATTTTTTATGCAAAATGGTTGAAAAAAAAAAACTCCACTTAACAAACACCTTACCATGACCTTCCCTTTGTAAAGCTATGTTGCGAATCCTTGGTGAACCTATGGGTGCAGTCAGTAACGATGCCACAACCATAAGGAAGCTCCAATGCGTGTAGCTATGTACAAGTTGTAATGAGACCATAGTGTGTGTACAAGCAGTAAGGAGACTACAGTGTATGTACGAGCAGTAAGGAGTCCACATTGTGTACAACCCGTAATGAGAACATGCATGGTGTGTGTACAAGCTGAAAGGAGATTACAGTGTATGTACGTTATGTTGGATAAGTGAGAACCACACTTATTATTCTCATACGACAGTGTATTCATTTATTTATTTATTTTTGTCAATAAACTACTACTACTACTACTACTAATTCTGCTACTACTACTATTACTACTACTACTACTACTACTACTACTTCTACAACACCTACTACTACTACTACTACTACTACTACTACTACTACTACTACTACTACTACTACTATTACTTATACTACTACTTATACTACTACAACACCTACTACTACTACTACTACTACTACTACTACTACTACTACTACTACTACTACTACTTCTACAACACCTACTACTACTACTACTACTGCTACTACTTATACTATTACAACACCTACTATTACTACTACTACTACTACTACTACTATAATACTACTATTATTGTTACTACTACTACTACTACTACTACTACTACTACTACTACTACTACAACAACAACAACACCTACTATTATTACTACTACTACTACTACTACTACTACTACTACTACTACTACTACTACTACTACTACTACTACTACTATTACTACTACTACTACCACTACTACTACTACTACTATACATTGGAGACTAAATAAACGATAAATGTATTTATATGAACTGTGCTACCATGTGTATGAAGTACTGACAATTTATGATTGAAATTGGTGCAAATTGGTGGCTGTTTGTCCTTCTGCAATATTTACTTGCAATGCTTCCTGCTGGACAAAATCTAGGTTATTATTGGTTTTCTTTTGCCCTTTTGTAAGTATGTATTTTGTGTTTTGTATCATGTGATATTTTTATTGCTAAATTTGTCACTAAGTTACTACTACTACTACTACTACTACTACTACTACTACTACTACTACTACTACTACTACTACTACTACTACTATTGCTATTACTACTACTATTACTACTACTACTACCACTACTACTACTACTACTACTACTACCGCTGTTACTATTACTACTAGCTGCTACCACTACTACTAGTTACTACTACTAGTTACTACTACTACTAATACTACTACTACTAGTACTACTACTACTACTACACCTAACTCCTCTGAGTATAAGAAATTCTTTGACTACTTAACTTCCAAAGTGGAGCACATTCTGACTCTCTTCCCTTTTGCAGAGATCTCCATTCTTGGAGACTTCAATGTTCACCACCAGCTTTGGCTTTCCTCTCCCTTCACTGACCATCCTGGTGAACTAGCCTACAACTTTGCTATCCTCCATGACCTAGAGCAATTGGTGCAACACCCTACTCGTATTCCTGACCGTCTTGGAGATACACCCAACATTCTTGACCTTTTCCTGACCTCTAATCCTTCTGCTTATGCTGTCACCCTTTCTTCTCCGTTGGGCTCCTCCGATCACAATCTCATATCTTTATCTTCTCCTATCACTCCAATCCCTCCTCAGGATCCCCCTAAGCGAAGGTGCCTCTGGCGTTTTGCCTCTGCTAGTTTGGGGGACCTGAGGAGGTATTTTGCTGATTTTCCTTGGAATGACTACTGCTTCCGTGTCAGAGACCCGTCTTTGTGTGCTGAGCGCATAACAGAGGTGATAGTGTCTGGCATGGAGGCATACATTCCTCACTCTTTTTCTCGTCCTAAACCTTCTAAACCTTGGTTTAACACAGCTTGTTCTCGTGCTATACATGATAGAGAGGTGGCCCACAAAAGGTACTTAAGCCTTCCATCACCAGAATCTCATGCACTTTATATTTCTGCCCGGAACCATGCCAAGTCTGTTCTCCAACTAGCCAAAAACTCCTTCATTAACAGAAAATGTCAAAACCTTTCAAGATCTAACTTTCCTTTACCTTCCTTTCCTTAAAACTAGATTCAACAACGGTACTGAATGTCAAAAGTAGGTGAGGGATATGACCACTCGTTTGAGTACCATTGCTCGTTTGAGTACCATTTTTGGGGAACTCAAACATAACATCCCCATCTAACCTAACCTAACCTAACCTGACTAGGTTAGACTAAAAGTGAAACTGGTGTAGTGCCGGAGAAAACATTTATATGTATAAGTAGCATTAGGTTAGGTTAGGTTAGGTTAGGTTAGGTTAGGTTAGATGGGGATGTTATGTTTGAGTTCCCCAAAAATGGTACTCAAACGAGCAATGGTACTCAAACGAGTGGTCATATCCCTCACCTACTTTTGACATTCAGTACCGTTGTTGAATCTAGTTTTAACTTACACGATCAGATAAAACTAGATTTAACTAGTTAAACTTTGATATTTCTAGTTATATCAAACACATTAAGGTATAACTAGTTTTGCCTAGGTAATAGTAGTTGTTCACCAACACACTGAAAATACCTAGTTAAAACTAGTTTTGACTGATTCCGGGTTTAGTTAAAACTAGTTTTGACTGATTCCGGGTTTTGACTAACATATATATATATATATATATATATATATATATATATATATATATATATATATATATATATATATATATATATATATATATATATATATATATATATATATATATGCATATATGTGTGTGTGTGTGTGTGTGTGTATGTTACTGCCAATGGTTGATCGAATATGTATATTTTTCACACACTTCAGTATTAAATAATCTTCTCTACCTCACATTTGATTCCTCAAATTTCAACACCTACACCCATTCCTACAATAAACGTTCTTTCGGAGCCTTAAATCAACCAATTAATCAGTCAGACAATCAACCTGTCAACCAGTCAGTGTCAGAGGAAGCAGCAAAATTACTGGTTGGAATAAAACACAGAGGGCAGTATAGGGAAGGAGGATCTTTTGGTGGATGTAAGGGAGGGAGGGACCGTTTTTAATATGAAAAATTAAAGGGAATAACAGGGATGGAGGGAAAGGAGGGCAGTGGAGAACGGAGAGGAGTGAATAAATAGGGGAAGTTGGAGAGTCTAGAACCTTCCCGATCAATGTCTCTGATGAATGTCATATACTTTGTCGCTAAGCGTTCACTTGGGCGTCCCCTGCTTGACGGAGGCATCTCGCCTCCGACATTGGCCATCTGGTGACGCATCTTGTTGCAAAATATGAGGAAGGCGGGGGGGCGGCTCTGGTGTGGCCTGGGTTGTATTGAAACTTGTCAGAGTCCCCATTCCCCCTTCATCCATCCACATCCACCTCGCTTTTTTTCATAAACCTCTACTTACTTTTACCCACCAATGACTAATTCTATCCGCCCCTTTCCGTATGCACATATTTTTTCTCGCCTTTATTCTTCCTTAAGATTATTAGCTCTAAGACACCCAACACCTTAACTCAATTCAACAATGGATCAATCACTCAACTAACTGCTGCCACCCATCCTTGCTTGCTGCCTGCACCGTCCTCAGTCCGCGACGCGACGTTGGCAACTCATGATTATATTGTTCATTACTGTATTTTTTTTTTTTTTTTGTGTCGATTCGTTTATATCATATTGCGGTAGGTTTCACCAATGATTATATTGTATGATAAAAATACAACATTCATAGTGTGGAAGGTTCTAGGCGAAAGGCAGAAAATAAACACTATTTTCCATCCCAGAGTGTTGTTTAATCGATGAGCCGTGGCACCGGTGGTGGGCTGTGAGACTATCTAGTATGAAGGCATCTCGTCTGTAATACCTGTGGCGTGTTTCTGTGATCCATGAGGAAACACCATATGCAATTTGTGCCTCTGATTTCGCTTTTAATTCTCGAAAAAAAAAAAAAAACTTTGAGCAAGATTTTAAGCTGCATTAGTGGCGGGAGAAGGGAAGGGGGCTCCGGCTCCTTCTGCACGACTGGTCGGGCACGAAAAAGAAAATGTAATTGAAAAGCTGTCGCAAGTTTAAGATGGAAGAATATTTTCCTTGCCATCAAGTCTGAGGATAGGTGTTTGTCATCCCCTTGGTGTTAAGCAGTCAACAAGTGCAAGGGTGAGGGGGACGCCATCCCCTGCCTCGCTTCCTGATGTGCGGCGTGAGGCACTCCAGGATCTGGCTTTATAGGTCACAGTGTGGAGAAATTGTTCCAGGTTTTGTGGTAGAGAGTAAGACTCGGACGGTGGTGGTAGTGATGGTGGTTGGTCTCATTGGGTTTAGTGAGCCTTAATTGAGCAGCATGTTGAGAATAAGCCTTTGTTCCGCTCAGTCTGACGTGTGCTGAGAGTTCGCGCAGACTGTTTCATACCAGATGGAGATGTGGCAAAAGTATGGACAGTTGTGTGATTGTTGGTGAACCAACTCGATCCACTAGTGAGGAGGCGACGGGGTGATGAGGACACTGACCGAGAACTCGTATGTGTGATGCTGTATTGTCACGCCAGACGTTATACTGAACATTATCTAAGGTGAGATGTCTGTTTTCTATGTAGGTATTGTTGTCTTTATGAGGTCTGTAACATGTGGCTTGCTGTTCTAAGTGGACCTGCAGAGAAGTCAATACCAAAATAAGCAGGTCACAGCAGGAGAAACCTTCCCACGATTGTGGTAAGGCAACAGAAAAAAAAAAAAAGAATTTCCTCGCTTTGGCAGCAGTTAGCGGCGAGCAAACAGGAACACCTACCTATAGGCCATCATCATTTCTCTATTTCTCTATTTCTCTATTTCTCTCTCTCTTTCTCTCTCTCTTTCTCTCTCTCTCTCTCTGCTCAGCCGTTCATTGAGATCCACCGCCAAAAGACTACCGCCTCTACCCAGTGTATATCTTGCCAGTTGTTCTTCTCCTTTTGTTTTCATGGAACATTTCAAACGTTCGTGACAAAGGAACCTTTCCTTTGTCACGGAAAGGTTCCGTGACAAAGAACGCAGTTGCTTCCACCTACCCCTGTACCGCTATGTTGTGTGGCAGGCGAAAGCACACAGTGACGCGTATCAGTGATGTAATGAATGACCTTCATCCACCTTCACGCCACATCCGCGCTGCCTTGCCTTCCACACACTGCAGTCCATGTTTCCAAGATTGGATTGTCTTCACGGGTTTTCGTCAAGAGTTCCCTAGTTTGGATGATAACCACTCATTCCCACTCCCTCCCCCAGCCTCCCCTCCACCCCCCCCCAAAAAAAGACCACAAATGCCGCTTTCTGAAACTAATAAAATTCCTTGATATATTCATTATGTATTCCAGATGTGATAACTGATTCAAAAACTGTTTGTCGCCACTTTGTCAAAGCTTTAATAATGGAAGCTGCACGATATACAATGGAAGATGGCGTGTAATGTTTTTGTTTATAGTGTTATTAACACATATGAGTCTGTGTAATGTCCTGATAACAATTATACCAGTGTGGCTGCAGATGTGACAGAGTTCATAAAAAGCTACCACCAACACATAGACATATTTTTATGCGTGTGTGTGTGTGTGTGTGTGTGTGTTTATTTGTCAATCTGCCTGTCTATTTATCTTCCTGTCAGCCTCTCTCTCTCTCTCTCTCTCTCTCTCTCTCTCTCTCTCTCTCTCTCTCTCTCTCTCTCTCTCTCTCTCTCTCTCTCTCTCTCTCTCTCTCTCCTGGAGACCGCAGTTGACACAGTTAAATATATTATTTTCCATTTGGAGAGAGAGAGAGAGAGAGAGAGAGAGAGAGAGAGAGAGAGAGAGAGGGAGTCGCACATACAAACAAGTAGACAGAAACACACGCAAACACACACACACACACACACACACACACACACACACACACACACACACACACACACACACACACACACGTGAGTGTGTTTGTATAAGCAAATTTGTAATTATATATATATATATATATATATATATATATATATATATATATATATATATATATATATATATATATATATATATATATATATATATATATATATATATATATGTGTGTGTGTGTGTGTGTGTGTGTGTGTGTATGTGTGTATGTGTGTGTGTGTGTGTGTGTGTGTGTGTGTGTGTGTGTGTGTGTGTGTGTGTGTGTGTGTGTGTGTGTGTGTGTGTGTGCGAGCATGTGCATGTATTTCTGTCTGTGTTGCTGAAAGCCCTGGTCCCCAGCCTTGATCTGACCTGATCTAGTTTTTTTTTTTCTTTCCTACTCATTGCCTTTTGTACACATTGTCCTCAGTCTAAACTTGGCTTCTTTAACATGGATTTTTCTCTAGTGCCTGAAATGCCGAGAACTCGAGCTGTGTCTGGCTGCCAACAATACAAAGAGAGAAAAAATGAAGTGAATAGCATTTGAAGTTTTCGTATTTCAAAAGGAAGACAAAATAGACATCACTGGTTTGATTTCTGCTACGAGCATATAAGCAGTGAATGTGTAGCTTCACGTAGTAAAAGTAACATGAAAAAAAAGGAATTTGTATATAACGGTTTCTAGGGCAAGGAAAGAGGAAGACAAGATGGAGGAAAGGGAACAGTCTCAGGAGTATAATGAAGTGATGAAGAGCGGCGTGGTCATGCTGTGAATGCTGGCCAAATTTATGAGAGGATTCTTATTAATTTTGGCAGTCTTCTGGGAGTGGCGGCGTAATTGTACGTTGCCTCAGCTAACGCAGAAACAACCGAATAGTATATAGCGAGACTTTGTGAGGCCGCCTGGCATCTCTGTCCGGCACAGCGTTGTTTGACACAAGTATCTGCTGGGATGGGTTGTATTTACGCGATACATCTCAAGAGCTCTTTTCGTCATGAAGAATGGTTTGTTCCTGACATTTCTCTTAAGACTCCTTCATGGTTGCTGTTCACTCACACACACACACACACACACACACACACACACACCTTCATATCTCGTGTATCTGCATCACGAGAGTAGTAGTCGAGTGAAGAACTAAGAGTATACACATTGTCTCTTTTGAAGGGAAGCCGGACATTTTGGCCACGGACGTTTTGGTCACGAAATCACCACTTGAGGACGTTTTGGCCACGAAAGGTAGGTCATTTTGGCCACGTGACAAAATGTGAAGCAAACATAAATATTCTTTAATGCAATATATTTAAAACGTTGGGCATTTTTTCATATTATATTATTATAATTTATAATAATTTATAATTGCACAGTATTGTGCACTGTAGTTCCCACCAGACTGTTTCTCACCTCAGTCATAAACTTAACAAACTACCAACTGCTTCACAGCTCAAAACAACATGAAACAAAATCCAAACACTCGTTTTTGTTTCACTCAGTCTCAAAAAGGACTGTGAACCAGTAGCATATAGCAGTAAAAAGTATATGTTCAAATCAAACTGAAGCTTCACTCAGTCTCAAAAAGGACTGTGAACCAGTAGCATATAACAGTAAAAAGTATATGTTCAAATCAAACTGAAGCTTCACTCAGTCTCAAAATCACTGTAAAGCAGTAAAGGCTGTGTGTGTGTGTGTGTGTGTGTGTGTGTGTGTGAAGCTTCACTCAGTCTCAAAATCACTGTAAAGCAAGCAGTAAGGGCTGTGTGTGTGTGTGTGTGTGTGTGTGTGTGTGTGTGTGTGTGTGTAGCTTTACTCAGTCTCAAAATCACTGTAAAGCAGTACCATATGACTACTGAATTTTTGCCCGCGGAAGCCAATTAAAAGTTAAACCACGAATTATAAGTAAAAAGAAAAAAAATGGCGCGAAATATAAGAAAAAGTACCGTACATTCAAAAGATAAATGAATTTTTCGTGGCCAAAACGTCCTAGTTTGGTGGCCAATGGCCAAAACGTCCGAGGCCAAAACGTCCGTGGCCAAAATGTCCGACACTCCTTTTTGATGTGTTCAGGCGTCACCTCGCTTTGATCACTTACTGGCCTCTGTCTGGGACTGTATGATGTTCCTGTGGCTTACTTGATATGATCCCGATGTGGCTCTGCGCGGATGTTCTACACTAGGCTGGCTGGATGTAATCCTGTTAGGCTTAGCGGTGTAGAACAGAGGCATGGCCTTCAAGCTGTGAGGCAGAACAGTGGTGTGACCATGAAATAATTGCCGGACGAATCGTCACCGAGCAAGATTCAAGCTGCTGGTTGTTGATCTCGCTAAGAGCCAAAAGGGTAGAAACGCTGGCTGGACATAAACCCACATAAGTGTTGGCTGATTATGAAGGAAGAGACGTAAGTTGTAGGCGAGAGGGAGGCGTAGAAAATTTAATCTTTGGAATTTTCCCTTAAAGACTAAAACTCTTGCCTTATCTTGCCTTATCTTGTCTTATTTTACCTTATCTTACTTTACCTATCCTCCATCAACATATTAAATTCCTCAACCATGGAAAGTAAACTGAAACTACACGTAACAAAACGTAATCAGTCATCCATACTCATAAGGGAAAGAAACGTACATGGCACACAAGATGAATCAGTCTAGTGAAGGAGGTGACAGACAGGTTAGTATCCACTTCCCCTCGCACGGCTATTGATAGTACAAAGGTTTAGCGTGATCGTCAGCTCATCACCAGCGCGCCCCGCACCTGATACCCCTCAGCCTGGTAATGAAGGGTGATAATACAGCGGTGAATTATGAATTAGTGGTGAATGTGAGCAAAGTTTTGATTGGATGAGAGGCAGGGTCAGCCAGAAACAAGCTCACCCATCACTGAGTTCTGTTCGGACTGATACCCTCCTCCTCTCCCCATCTCTCTCTCTCCTCTTCCCCACACCACTGCCACTGCACGCACCCCTTCGAAGCTTTTCTCAAGCTTCATTACCTTATTGCAAAACTTCATATGTGTAGTTTTCGTAGTTCTTTTTTTTTTTTTTTTTTACGTGGCATGTATTTTTCCCACATTCGTAATTCTGAACATTTTTTTTTGTGTGTTTTGTTTCGTGGTCCGCATTCAGCACACACCAACTTTATATGAAACTCGTCTTGGCAAACTCTTTCAAACTTTTCACGTATAGTTTCAGTTATTACGTGATGCGGAAGGCACACACATCCGCCCATCCTTTTAATTTATTTATCTGCTCGCAGGGAATATTACTCTCTCTCTCTCTCTCTCTCTCTCTCTCTCTCTCTCTCTCTCTCTCTCTCTCTCTCTCTCTCTCTCTCTCTCTCTCTCTCTCTCTCGTGCAACAGTGTTTAACATTTCCTACTTTGCCCACGTACCATTCTCATCTCTCATTCCATCCTCCGCCGCCAGCCCTGTGTGCACTGATATTAATGTGCACTAGCGGTCCTGTCTGTGTCTGCAGGACGCTGTGGCACCTCCAGTTATTGCAGGAAAACTTGGCCAAAGAAGAAAACCTGTCCCACAACTTTACTTTTTTACTGTTTTTTTTTTCTCTCTCTGCTTATGTTGGCTTCATTCATGTCTTTAATTGTCTGCTCTCTCTCTCTCTCTCTCTCTCTCTCTCTCTCTCTCTCTCTCTCTCTCTCTCTCTCTCTCTCTCTCTCTCTCTCTCTCTCTCTCTCTTGTATTTCACTGATCCATCATTCACTCATTTTATACAAGATCAAAATCAATAAAGACCTCCTTGGTTTTAGGCCATTTTATCCAATTTCCTGCTCCCTTCTTCTTTCTCTCATTTTATTTCTTTATCATGCCCTTTCTTTTTTTCTTCCTGTTCCACTTCACTGCATGTCCCTCCTCCTTCTCATCCATTCCCATTCTCCTCCTTCATCCCCATTCTCCTTGTCGTCGTCGTCCTCCTCCTCCTCCTCCTCCTCCTCCTCCTTCTTATTCCCCTCCCCTTCTCTTGTTTTTCTATATCCTCCTCCTCCTCCTTCCACAACTATACAACGCACCTCTCACCTTCAGAAAATCTAGTTTAGTTTTCATGTCCTTCCTCCCCTGTTATATTTTTCTTTCTTCTCTCGTCATCTGCTTCTAATATTATTCGCATTTCTTCTTCCATTTTCTTGTCTTTCTTCTTAATGAAATTAAATAGGTAGCTATCTGCACACGCACACCTGCGCAAAAGCACACACACACACACACACACACACACACACACACACACACACACACACACACACACACACACACACACACACTATATTAACAATTTGTTCCATTGATGTGTGTGTGTGTGTGTGTGTGTGTGTGTGTGTGTGTGTGTGTGTGTGTGTGTGTGTGTGTGTGTGTGTGTGCGTGCGTGCGTGCGTGCGTGTGCGCGCTCGGGCACCAAAGTAATTTTGCTTCGATTTTTCACACAAAAAGAAAAAAGATGACATGAGGAATTTTGGTGTAGAATATTGGACATGCTTACTGAATGGTTGCTGTCGTGGTGTGTGGAGGCTGCTGATGGCGGTATGTCGGCCAACTTTGATATGGATTAGGTGTAGCATGTCAAGGTCCATTATGTGGTATGGCTGTTATGTGTGACGCGGAAATGTGGTGTGATGTTAGTGTCAGGTGCGGTACAGTAAGGAAGTGACCCCTGCAAGCCTACATGATGATGGGCTCTTGCTTACATCCAGGCCAATCAGCAGCAGGTAGTGGTTCTTTAGGTGATATGTATACATTCCTAACACTAAGGAGACGGGTATACTTCATCACCCGAGATACATATTTTGACGTAATCACTGTAAGCTCAGTGTACTTCCGCTGGTTACATTATATTCACTTGTACAACGAATTTACTGTATCACCTGAAATGTTGCAGTAATTGTGCGCTTTGTGCCTCCTCAACTTATAATACTATACCACTTGAAGTGCTGCATCATCCCTAAACCTCACGTCTCCTCAGCTTATAATCACAGATGCAAATGTGAGCCTGTGAAGGTGCGCCGCTTAATGACGTGAAAGCGAACGCGCGTCAACAATGAAGAATGATACACACCCCAATACATCTCCACGCCCTGAATGAACGGAGATGATTCAGGAACCATTATAGTCAGCGCACGATACGTTTGCATGATTTACACTATTAGGTAACGCAGGAGAGTATCGAAACCACCGCCCCCGTTATAGTCTTGTCCTCCCTGGTGAAAACGGTGGATGTAGGAGACTCTAAATCTCACACCCTACGGTAGCCATCTTGGAACAGGCACCAAAAAACCAGGTGACCTCAAACATTTGTGAATGGCGCATCCAATCAGTGTGTTTGTGGGTGTGTAACCAAGTGTGTTTTTCCCTTGCCTAGTGGACCAGCAGCAAGGGTAAAGGTAAAAGCGAACACATCTCTCATTGGTGTCTGAAGTAGTCCATCCAAAACATCGCACAAAGAGAAAGACACGAAGGGCGCCGCGCTCCTCACCAACCACCACTCTTTCATTCCCAAGGTCGGCGTTGGGGTGACGAATGAGATTTGGCTCCAAACAAATAGAACTCGCGATAAGGTTCAAATTTCCTTTCCTTGGCCGGGAATTCACGACGTTCCGAAGCGATGGAGACAGAAATATGTGTTCCAATTTAGGTATGCTTAGAGTTTGTGCCAAGGTGAAGCGCAAATATTGAGAGGAAAATGACGTCGCCATCGCCTTTTCATGCAAGCAAGAAATTGGTGTTTGTGTTGCCCCCCCAAGAAGCCTTGCGTGTTTGACAGCCTGATTTATGTGGCGGCAGGTGATCTCTCAGCACGGCGAAGTGAGGACAGGGGAAAAGTTTGGGGACGGAATAGTGAGGGCAGGGCGGTGGGTAGGGGTTGTTGTGGGGACAAAAGGTGAGATTGAACGAACAGCTGGTCGTAAATATGAGCAACAAAAAGCAGGCTTTTTCTTGGAGGTATTCAGGTTGTTGTTATTGTGGCGGCCGTGTTGTGGCGGCGGCGGCGACAAGGTCTCAGTGAGGGCTGATATGAAGTGAAAAGAAAAAAAAAATCAAGAGTGGCAAGGCAAAGAAGAAGGTGATGCGAAGGGATGGAAGTTCAGGTATTACTGCGAGAGGGAAAAGAAATGGGAGGAAAATCAAGGAGTGCAGACGGAATGAAGTGAGGTCATGAATTAGGAAACCGCTTTCACTTTCAGTCATATTACATGCTTTTTTTTTTTTTTTTCACTTTTTTTTTAAAGGAGATAACACAGCCACGAGTGGTGATTTTGCTGATCAAAATTCGAGTCATGCCAGAAGTAACCATTTTTCATGCTTTGGTCGAGTGGCCAAAAAATCCTCACATGCTTCTTATCAACCTCATCTTCGACGGCGTTACTCTAAAAACCCGTTTGTGATGCCGCGGGCGGTGACGGATCACTTAAGCCTCCAAAAAGGTATGGGACGACCATCTCCCAAATAGAAAAGTTACCGCAGAACTGTCTACCGGCGTCATAAAACTAGAACACACACGCAAAAAAACAAAAAAAAAAAAAAAAAAAAAAATCTAGATGGCTTAATTTGTTATTCTCATTATTATTATTATTATTATTATTATTATTATTATTATTATTTTTATTATTATTATTACTTTATTTTTATCTATTTATTTATTTATTTATTTATTTTCTTTTTCAACGCTTCTTTAACGTTCTGGCCTCGATTATGATGTATCTTATGTGTCACGTGAATAGTGTCCTGTCGTCCTATTGTGTGACTTGAATACTTTTTATCATATGTTGTTTCAGATCACTTTTTTGAGGCAAAGAAACTAGTGGTGGTTATGATTACTTTGGCGCTGAAAGGGAAGAGAAAACATGGCAGGTGGTGATGATCGTGAACAGGTTAGGTTAGGTAAAGCAAAGAAATTCAAATTCAAATTCAAATTCTTTATTTCCACTTGATAGCGGTATTACACATATAATCAGACATTTGTTACACTGTTAAATATAAAAATAAGATAAGTTGATATTATATAAAAATTACTTAAAGCTAAAAATAAGGCTTTATATGTACATACACATACTTAAGACTATAACATAAAATATTATATGTAAATACACATAAAACTATAAAATAAGGCATTATATACACATTCGCATACATTTTCCATCACCGTCTTCCACTTAAATTCACTCACTCATTCACTCATTCACTTACTCATATTAATTTTCTTTATATCTCATATACATTTTCAGTTTATAGCATTCCCAAGTGGAATGAGACAAAGAGAATGCATTATGAAACAATCATTCAAAACACTTAAAAGATAATTATAAACTTTACATTTAAAACCAGAAATTAAGGGTATGTTCTTGATGTCCTATGGTAAAGAGTTCCACACTTTTGGACCTATGACCGAAAAAGCCTTACCACTAGCATTAGTCCTTGTGATTGGAATAACCAGACTATTTTGTTGTCTGGTGGCACTTCGGGCCTACATCACAGACCATTGGAAAATTGTGCAACCACGCTGAATAAATATCACGCATAAATTTAAACATTTCCATGCTGACATCGAAAATAAGTTTTTGTTTGATTTTCAGCTATTTCAATTCCCTAAACGCAGAATAACGTGGTCATATTTCTTCAAGCTTCCAATAATAACTTCGGCAGCAACATTTTGAAGTTTTTGTACTTTACTTATTAAGGTGGTGTTGGTGCATCTCCAAATCCGCAGACAGTAATTAATGGGCCTCAGTACTAATGTGTGAATAATGTTTTTTTTTTTTTTCTTGCTGCTACGTTGAAGTATGAAATAAGTCAATTGATGTACGTTAGCATACCTATAACTTTTTTATTTAGTTCATTTATGTGGGTATCAAAACTCATAAACCGGTACATGTGTAGGCCCAAATTTTTTACATGGGTACTTGGACTGATGTTGGTGCCGTCAAACATTATAACTATATCATCTGGTATGAGTGAGCAAAGGAACATATTGCCAGTAAATATACATTGCGTTTTTCTTGTATTAACCATTAACCCATTCCTGAGGAAATTATTTGGCTTTGGACAAAGTAGATTCAGTTACATCAACCAGTTCTGACAAATTTGATTGAAAATTCTGGTGGCGGATTTGTGTGTCATCTGCATATTGAATAAGAGTATATTCAGATAAGTTATTTGCCATGTCATTAACATATATATATTAAACAGAAGTGGACTCAATATTGAGCCTTGAGGGACCCCAAAACTTGCTTTTGATTTTTATGGATTGAGTTCTGTTAGCAAGGTAGCTACTGAACCATTAAGAGTCAGTATTAAGCTGTGCACATTTCCTCATCAGAATATTGTGGCATTCATTGTCAAATGCTTTGGATAAATCACAAAGTGTCAATAAAGACACTATATATGGCACCTGTTACAACTTGAAGAGCAGATTCGGTCGATAGCTTAGGCCTGAAACCATGCTGAGAGTTGGAAAAGTAATTATTTTGTGAATAGAATGTTAACAGTTGTTTTGAGACTATTTTTTCGGTCTAAAAATTGTTAACATTTTCCTTGTCTCCTTTTTTGAAAATTGGAATAACAATGGCGTGGTTCCAGTCTTTGGGAAATACTCCAGTAATAAATGGTGTATTAATATTATAAGTCAGATGAAAAGCAATAAAACAAAGTGAGTCCTTAATAAAATGAAGCGGAATGCCGTCAGAGCCAACTGCACTTGTGTCATTGACGCTTTTTATTGTGAGAATTACTAAGTCAACTTCCACCGGCTGAGGCTTGAACTCCACATTTCCGCTGCCACATCTTAATGGAAAAAAAAAAAAAAAAAAAAATTAGTGCAAATTAAGTCATTAGACTTAAGAGCCTGTTGGATTGATTCATAAGTATCAACTGGCAAAAAAAGTAATTAAGTTTTTCAAATGTATCTGAACATCTACTCTGATTAGGAATTAATTATTTAATGATGTTCCATGTGACAGAAGAATTATTCTTATAGTTACTTAACTTATTCATGTTTTTTTTTTTTTTTTTTTGTGGAACATATTGAGACTTGACTCGATTTTTTTTTTTTCATATTTATTATGTTCAAGAATAATAATATTACATCTGTCGATTTTAAGTTTGTTCCTTACGGTATCCCGCTTTTTCATAGCTTCTTTTAATTCTTCACTGAGCCATGGTGGGAAAGGTCTTTTAATTTCTTTGGTGACCATAGGACCACATAAGTCTAAGCATTTTTTATATATATATATATATATATATATATATATATATATATATATATATATATATATATATATATATATATATATATATATATATATATATATATATATATATATATATATATATATATATATATATATATATATATATATATATATATATATATATATATATATATATATATTCTTTGCTTTCAGCTCATTGACTAATGACCCAAGAGAACCAAGGATATTTTCTGGAGGAACATCATCTATATATATATATATATATATATATATATATATATATATATATATATATATATATATATATATATATATATATATATATATATATATATATATATATATATATATATATATTCTTCGCTTTCAGCTCATTGACTAATGACCCAAGAGAACCAAGGATATTTTCTGGAGGAACATCATCTAAAATGTCAAATAAAACGCAATAAATAATGCATTCAGTGGGTACAGAATTAAGCTGTTCAGTTATCCAACTCTTCATTAATTATATATTAGAATACATAATCGTCTTCACTGATGTGTTTTGTCCCAGATCAGACCGTCTGTGTTACTGTCGCCGAGCAGGACACAACTGTATGCTTTGTACTTGGGGGGCTGTATGTGTTGCGTCATTTGTTTACTACTTTGAGTTTCTGGTTCATTAGCAATTTTTATTAGCAAGGTGATTGACTCTTTTCATGAGAAGCTCAATTTGTGCATAAGCTGTTTTAAATTCTGTGTTTAGTAGCTCTATTTCACTTTTAGTTGATAATTTTGACTTAATAATTTCAATGTCCTTTGTCACTGTGCTTAATGTCTCATGTGGATGTGTAGTTGGTGTGTCATGTGATGAATCATGTATCGAGTGAGTTACCTGCAGTGTGTCAGTACCAGGGTGTGGATCCCAGGATGTGATGTTCCCAGAGTATGCAATCTGGGATGCGTTCAACCCATGGTGTGGTATCTGAGGTGTGTCCACCCCAGGGTGCAATACCGGGGTTATGTCCAGCCCGGGGTGTGATACCCAAGGTGTGTCCAACCCATGGTGCGGTACATGGGATGTGTCCAACCCATGGTGCGGTACATGGGGTGTGTCCAACCCATGGTGCGGTACCCGGGATGTGTCTAGTCCGGGGAGTGGCATTCAGGGTGTGTTTGCTCCAGGGTCCATGGTTCGATGTGCATCATCTGTCGGATGTGTGACACGGGATGCGTCTTCGACGGAGTGTGTGGCACGGGACGCTTCGTTGACTGGGTAAATGATGTGGGATGCATCGTCGACAAGGTGTGTGGCTTAGGGTGCGTCTTCGGTGGGGAGTGTAGCACAGAGTGTGTAGTAGGCAGGGTGTATGGCTCTGGTTGCATCGTTGACAGGATGTGCGGGTATGCTGGCAGCAGGGTGAGTGGCTATGAATAATGCTGGAGGTTGGGTGTGCAGCATGGGCTGGGTCGCTGGCAATTTTTGCGGGTACTATGGTGGCAGAGTGTATGGCTCGGGTGCGTCATTGACAGGATGTGTGGCACAGTGAGTCGTCGGCAGAACGTGTGGATATGGCGGCAGGGTGTATGGCTCGGGGTGCGTCATTGACAGGATGTGTGGCACAGTGAGTCGTCGGCAGAACGTGTGGATATGGCGGCAGGGTGTATGGCTCGGGGTGCGTCATTGGCAGGGTGTTTTGGTGTGACGGTAGCATGGTGAGCAATCTGTGCATCATCACTACTGAATGGTGGCGGCGGTGGACGTCGTTGCTGTGGGTTATCTTGGGAGTAGTCAGGGAGTGTTGTATGTCGCAAAATCATCTCCATGAGTTGGTCCTTATTGACATATATTTTAGTAAGACTAAACTCCAGGCATCTTTTTTTGTAGATCTGTTTTTAAAAAGTTTTTATCTAGATGTTCCCGTGTTAAGTATTGTGTAGACGGCTTAGAGGCACCTGCTTTTGCAGTGCAGTGCCACTGTATATAAACAGGCGTTACTATGGCAACAGCGTTATGCGCATATATATTCAGTCTTA
>NC_087160.1:7532500-7575000 GCF_035594125.1 Scylla paramamosain
TTGAAAATTACCATCTCTTATCATTCCATTTAACTCCTTTTATCTTCCGTTCGTCAACTGCCATGTCAGGCCTCATCCAGCTTCCACTCCCACGGCGCTTTCTGTCTTCCTGTATGCTGGCCGAGTCTGTCTAAAGTCACGTGAAGTTATCAACTCGCAGGTGACCTCTCACACCTCAAAGGTTTTACCTAAGGACCTTCACCACTATCAAGTATGTATTGATATATTTTCCCCCCATGGGTGTTTATAATTTCTCCCTTTTTTTTTTCGGAGCGTCGTCATTGTCTCATTGTATTAGTATTCATATTCGTCTCACTTAGCCTATGTTGTCTTCAGTTGCCTTCGTCGATATGACAGACTGAATGGTGGTCGAGCGTGACACATCAGTCTCCATCACGTCACGTTACTGCAGGGACCGGCCTCCGCACATGACCGTAACATGAATACTGTACTGAGTACGGTGAATGAGTTCCACGTCTGCAATGCGCAGCACATCGTCCCATAAGACAGGAGCATCTCTCTAGTTATGGCGCGCACACACACACACACACTCTCTCTCTCTCTCTCTCTCTCTCTCTCTCTCTCTCTCTCTCTCTCTCTCTCTCTCTCTCTCTCTCTCTCTCTCTCTCTCTCTCTCTCTCTCTCTCTCTCTCTCTCTCTCTCTCTCTCTCTCTCTCTCTCTCTCTCTCTCTCTCTCTCTCTCTCTCTCTCTCTTTCCTGATGTAAGTGCCATGACTTTAAACATTCGCTGCCTTCTCTTTCTCTTGTTGACCTTTCTATAGTGTCTGCCTCGTAGCAATAGCAGCAGCAGCAGTTCCACCTAATAATGACTGATGTAGATTTCGCCTCTTCACACACACACACACACACACACACACACACACACACACACTGCAATTCATGCATCTCAGCAAACCACAAAACTCGTACCAAAAAGACGTCAATTACTTAAATCTTCAGGTCAAGACAAAAAATAAATAAATAAATAAATAGATAAATAAATAAATAAAAATATATGTAATCAGAACAATTTAATCAGAAAAATGGAAGCCTGGCTCCTTCAACTTCTTTCCACTTATTATTGTGTCTGGCTGCCCTCCTCGTCCTCTTGCCTTCCCCCTTCCGCTCCGGCCCCAGTTACGTCTCAAGGTCCAGGAATAAGGTCATCGAAGGTTCAGAGTGTGTTAGCTTTAATGAAAGTCTCGAGGAGGGAGCTTGGGTGGAAGATTAAAGAGGTGTAGAGCGAGACTGGCGGGCGATCGGGAGAGTAGGAGCAAGACGCTGGAGGGAATGGGAAGGAAGGAGGAAGAGGTGAGAGTGGAAGAGTGTGCGTAGCATTGCCCTTCTGAAGTGCAGGTCGCCCCCCTCACGTCAAATAACAAGGCTGTTGAATGTGCCGTTTGTGTTGTCTCTAAGTGGGGGAGCAATTTGTGTTTGTCGCAGTGTGAGACGAGACTGGAAGGTGCCTCCTCCTCCTCCTCATCCTCCTCCTCCTCCAGCGACAAAGGAACATCAACCTCCCCTCAAGTTAGCCGTTCTGGCAATTTCTTTATCTTGCTACTGTTTATTATTTCTTTCTTACATCTTTCTCTTCTCTTTCTTCGAGCAAATTTTCTCACTTTCACATATTCGTGTTTTTTTTTTTTACCATCGTTCCTCCCTATTAATATGTTATTTTACCTTGTTTCCTTGCCTGGCTCAAGTTTTTTTTTTTCTTTTCTTTTTCTCTTTCGCCATTTTCATCACGGTCTTGAGCACTGATCATTCTTCTGCCTCGCTGGTCGTGGCTGGCACAGGAGCGTGAGTATTCAGGTGTAGCGAATGTTACTTTAATGGCGACACGCGTTTTTCTCTCCTTTCCCTTTTTTTTTTTTTTTTTTGTCTTTTGTGCTGAGTGAAATCAAACAGTCTAGGAGGGAACTAAAAAATTCGTTGTTGTTTGTTATCCTTTGCAACCCTTTACAAAAATGCTCCTCCTCCTCCTCCTCCTCCTCCTCCTCCTCCTCCTCCTCCTCCTCCTCCTCCTCCTCCTCTCTCCTCCTCCTCCTCCTCCTCCTCCTCCTTTATCTTCTTTGACTTCTTTTTTTCTTTGCTGTGCCCATGACCTTATTCTTGTTATTCTATGTACTTCTAGTTCTTTTCCTAAACGTCGATGAAAGGAAGGTTACACGATGGCATGTCTCATAACTCTATTTACTTCAGGAAAAAAATGTACACTCTTTTGAGCCTCTATCACACTGTATTGACCCTGTGTTATAGCAATCCAGCGTTTTCGGATTAGACAAGCCTGCTCCCACTCTCCAAGAAGGAGGGAAAAGTTTTTTGGTCTCTTGGAATTGAACGCCAGTATGATTGCCGATAGTCGGCACCTGTCTGGGACATCATGCTAACTACTTGCCAGCAAACACTTTCGATGCGAATCTCACTAGTTATTTTTTTTAAGGGGCGCATTGTCTAAAATAAACAACGATTGGCCGTTTTGGTCTTTTGATGTCTTCAGCCAGTGACAATGACGCTACAGATTAGTGGCAGATTAGCCTCACGATGGTGAGCGACGAAGTGTCCTTCAGTCGCCCAACGGGTGCCCACTAATGACTGGTTACCCACCTCAAAAAAAAAGAAAAAAAAAGATTCAGTGGTTGCCAACTGGTCGCCAGTTTTAGAGATCACAGGCGGTCGGAAGATGGTGGTGAACCCAGCGTGACCGTGTGCTGTGCGTAAGACAGGTGACAGTGTCTGGCATGGAAGCTTACATTCCTCACTCTTTCTCTCGATCTAAACCCTCCAAATCTTGGTTTAACACAGCCTGTTCTCGTGCTATGCATGATAGAAAGGTGGCTCACAAAAGGTTCTTGAGTCCTCCATCACCAGAATTTCATGCACTTTATATTTCTGCCCAGATTCGTGCTAAGTCATTTCTCCAACTACCCAAAAACTCCTTCATCAATAGAAAGCCACCTCTGGCACCTATCCAAAAATATCTCCAATAACTTTGCTTCTTCATCTTTCCCTACTTTATTTCAACCTGATGGTACCACTGCCATCTCATCTATTTCTCTAAAGCTGAAGTATTCGCTTCACTTCACAATCTTCTATCTGATCGCCAGTATAGGTTCTGTCGATGCCACTCTACTGGTGATCTTCTGGCTTTCCTTACTGAGTCTTGGTCATCCTCTTTTAGGGATTTTGGTGAAACTTTCGCTGTCGCCTTAGACATATCAAAAGCTTTTGATAGTTTGGTAAAAAGATTTGATTTTCAAATTACCCTCCTACGGTTTCTATCCTTCTCTCTGTAACTTCATCTCAAGTTTCTTTTCTGACCGTTCTATTGCTGCAGTGGTAGACGGTCACCATTCTTCTCCTACATATTTTAGCAGTGGTGTTCCTAGTGTTCTGTACTGTCACCCACTCTCTTCCTATTGTTCATCAATGATCTAAACCAAACTTCATGTCCTATCCACTCCTACGCTGATGATACCACCCTGCAGTTTTCCACGTCTTTTCATAGACGTCCAACCCTTCAGTAAATGAACAGTTAACGTAGAGAAGCCACAAAACGCATAAGTTCTGATCTCTCTAAAATTTCTGATTGGGGCAGAGCAAGCTTAGTATTGTTCAACGCCTCAAAAACTCAATTCTTCTTAATTCTCGGTTTGTCCTTTACTTATAATCTAAACTGTAAACTTCACATCTCCTCACTAACTAAAACAGCTTCTATGAAGTTAGGTGTTGTGAGTCGTCTCCGCCAGTTTGTCTCACCCCTCCAGCTGCTAACTCTGTACAGGAACCTTATCCATCCATGTATGGAGTATGCTTCATATGTATGGGGGGATTGCACTCATACCGCTCTTTTAGACAGGGTGGAATCAAAAGTTTTTCGTCTTATCAACCTCTCTCCTCTAAATGACGGTCTTCAGCCTCTCTCTCTTCACCACAATGTTGCATCTCTTGTTATCTTCTACTGCTATTTTCATGCTAATTGTTCTCTTGATATTGCTAACTGCATGTCTCCCTTCTTTCCGCGGCCTCGCTGCACAAGACTTTCTTCTTTCACCTCTGTTTTGTTCACCTCTCTAATGCAAGAGTTAACCAGTATTCTCATTCATTCATCTCTTTCTCTGGTAAACTCTGGAACTCCCTGCCTGCTTCTGTATTTCTTTCTTCCTATGACTTGCACTCTTTCAAGAATGAGTTTCAAGACACTTCTCTTCTAATTTCTGATGACCGCTTTTGACTTTGTTCGGGGACAGGCACCTCAGTGGCCTTTATTTATTATAATTATGTGCCCCTCCTACATAAAAAAAAAAAAAAAAATTTCAGGCATGTGACAAACCTTGTTCATCCTTATTATGTTTTCTGTTTTCTCCATTCCCTTCACTACGTATGTCTTAGTTCGTTCCTTGTTCAGTCAGTTCATCCATCCACCCATCTATCCATCTATTTATTAATCTGTTTTATTTATTTATCAGCGCTTCCGTGTATAGAGGCTACCGCGCCTGGCAACGAATCTTCAGGACCCAGTTCAAATTCGGCATGGGACAGTTGCCGCACAGCTTAGCCAGCTATCCATCCTTTTGTCGAGTTGGTCGATAAATGGGTACCTGGGAAAACCCGAGAAGGGAAAATTGTGGAAAGTCATAAGTTACAATGACCTTGTGTCACGGGATGAGAAATATCATTTACTTTAGCCTCAAGTGCCAATGAGACGGAGATGAACACCGAGATCACGCAAAGCCATAGGGTATGCCTCAACTTTATCCATCTTCCTAACTAGCTAGCTACCTGTTTTTTTTTTTTTTTCTGATCATCAGTCTGCCTTTGTATATGTCCGTCCATCCATCCATCCATTCATCCCTCCATTACGTTACCTGTTCAGCCATCTAATCCATAATCTGCCAGTGTCTAGTTGAAGTGCAGCCTGTTCTTTCAATCCTCCATACCCATACTTTTCACGTGTTCAAAAGACATTCATATAAATCCTCCTTGATTAACCCTGATCATCTTCCGCGTGTCTAGCTTCCATCACTCAGTTACATAGTTTTCTTCCAATTACACTACCTGGATTGCATGATCCTCGCTACTTAGTATGAATGAAGTTGTGTATTCACATTTCATTTATATAGCCACAAGTTGTGAGTGGGTCGTGAGTGGTTCATGAGTGGGTTGTGAGTGGTTCTTGTTATAGAAACCACACAGGCATTTGTTTCGTGTGCATCCATTCATTACTGCGAGTACCTGTACACAAATAAGTATAAAGCAAGTGTATAACGAGGTAGATGAAGAGTTTTCAGTTCCTGGAAAATATGAACATAATTTTAAGCCACGCACCGGCAGCTGCATGACGCTGCCACGCAGGATTTCTCTAGGCTGTACTTCCCTCGTAATGACTCTCAGCTTTCCTTTTATACCGTTTTCCAGAAAGTCCTGCTGGGATGTTTGTTCTCGGCGTGAAGGCAAAGGTATCGTTTCTAGCCATCACATCTATAACGCTAGTTAATGCTACTTTATGGATCACTGCTATCCGATTACTATGCAGGTCAAGCTCAGTGGAAGAGATCTAATTGCCTTGATGCAGCTCTTGGTCAGTTTCTTTTTACGTGTCTTTTTCCGTCGTGCAGTAGTGACGAACCAAAACAAAGATCCTGCTCCCCTAGCTCCTCTTCGTCTCTCTCTCTCTCTCTCTCTCTCTCTCTCTCTCTCTCTCTCTCTCTCTCTCTCTCTCTCTCTCTCTCTCCTCTCTCTCTCTCTCTCTCTCTCTCTCTCTCTCTTTACTCTTTACTCTTGGTGTGGCTGCCCTGCCCTCGCCTCGGGGGAGGGTTGGCTCACTCCAGGTGCTCCGCTCTTCCCTGCCATTAATTAAGAATCACACCTGAAGTAGTGTCACTGTTGTGTGGCATTCATGTCCCCAGTGTGGGAGGAGCGCCGCGTGTACGTATTGCCGGGGGCTGCGATAATATTAATGTTGGTGGTGGTGATGGTGGTGGTGGTAGTAGTGGCGATGGTAATGATAGCAGTGTTGGTGTTGTATTGGTTGTGATGATGGTGGTGATGGTAGTGGTAATGGTGGTGGCGGGAAGCTATAGCAATCGGTATTCTCGCGTCTTAAGAATGTTTTTTTTTTCCGATGCTGTATAATGAAAAAAAGAGTGATATTACAATTAGTGTGACTTGTAGCGTCCTTTCAGAAGCATCTCTTCGCAAAAGTTTTCTTATACTTAACCACTTTTTTTTTTCAATTATGGTGAGTCTTCTCTGTGACAAGACTTCTCTGTTCTTTGAAAACTCATCCTTCAGGGATTCTGTCCGTCCCTTCTCGTCGCCCACCTCCTGCCTTCATTATACCCGTAATTAGAATTTCAGATGAAAACTTTTCTTTCTCCCTTGTGGCGTGGACGCACCAAGACGTGTGGTCCCTTTGAGTCTATCATACTCGTTAGGGAAAAAGCGCCTCTGTTGTTAGTCTCGTCCTCAACAGCAGGCTTTGGGTTGCCAACACCTTTACACCTTCCCTTCACGTCATAAAGATAGATTCATTCATCGCTGAGCCTGGCCACGAGGGAAGTACTGAGTACTTTTCCTGTGTTTGAAAAGTAGCCTTTCAAGACTTTACGTCTTGTATAGAACAGAAACGTTCTCTGGTGTGCAAAATCACGCTTGCAATGAAGGGGCGGTACGGTGCTTTCTTCCTTATAGTGAAACAGTCTACATAGCGTAGCATCATCCGATCACTTTGTCCATACATGGGGTAAAGTTGGTCCGCCAGTCACATCCATTCGTGACTTGTTTAGTCTTTGCAGGTTTTCCCTCCAGGAAGATTAAAAGAATGACTTTTGTTGACGAATTTAAGTAATTAAAATTTATGTTATTAATGCTGATGGGCCGGTTGTGATCTTGAACACCGGTGGCGTGACTTTCTCGAAATAAACCAGTGAGACGGAAACTAAGCACATGTTCGAGTGTCTCAGGAACCAAGATCTGATTCATACCATACTTAAGATAACGATTTGAGGTGTGGGATGCTGAGTGTGTTTATGGCGAGGAGGGGAGGCGAAACGAGACGAAGTGTGTTTTGCTAGCTGGTCCACTGTCTAGACCTTGAGCTGGTAAAAGGATAGGCGTGGGGGAAAGAAAGTGGTAGTGAAGGCGAGGAAGAAAGAAAAGACAAGAACAGTGAAGAACATAAAGGAAAGGAATGTTTGTAAGGGAAAGTGGCGAAGGAAACGCATGTTAAATCAGGGAAGGAGGGAGTAGGGTGATAACAGGTGCTAAGGGAAGGAGTGTGAGAAGGAACACAGGATGAGAGCAGGGCAAGGCGCGAGGCAGGAAATGGAGGCATAAAGGCGTGAATATAACACTACATGACCAAGATCACGGCATTTTAGGAAACCTGTTTTGTGAAGAGATAACAACAGTGAAAGACAGTGAATTGTTGATGTGTAGAGTTGAAGAATTTTTTTCCGTATATTTCTTTTTAGAGTTGTATGGATAAACGATGAGGAATTAAAGATGGGAAGTCCGTGGAAAAAGGACGTCTTTATCGATATTGTGGACTTCAATGAGATGCTTATGCAGTGTGATATGAGCATGTAGGGTAGAGTTTGATAATCTTGAATAAAAACATAAGTGTACAAGTGTGGTGAGTATGGGGGACGGTCTGAACACTGGAATTTACGAGCATAAGACCATAAGAAAGAGAAGCTGCCAGAAGCCGTCAGGCCTATATGTGCCAGTCCCTGTACGAAAGACCTGTTTCCATATATCCTCTTCATGTACCCATAGGTAGGTAAGGATAGATAGGAACAGACTCTTTGTTAAAACATCACGGAAGTTGTCTTTGTTCATTTAGTCAAGGAGACTTCCTTTTTTTTTCATCTGTTGAAATGTCGCCATCTAGCACATCCTGATCACGAGGTGCTGATGCAAACATGGATGTTGTGTCTTCTTCCGCTGTATGTTAGCTGGCGGCACCTTACGAGGCAGAGTAGTGAGAGAGAGAGAGAGCGGTGTGACGCTTGCTGCTAGTGGCTGGGTCAAGAGAGCCCTCGCGAGCGGCGGAGGGCCACATGAGAGAGAGTTGGCAGCCGGTTGTGCGTGAGACAGGGAAAAAACGCTACCAAGGAGCATGTCGTGTGTCCCGTTGAACTCAGTGCTATGTTAGTTAGTGTGTGCACAAGACTCTAAAACTAGGTGATGTGATGTTGTTGTTTAAATAATATAAAGATACAGTGACTTATACTTAAAGTTTTTCCATTAATCCAAGGCGTAACACCACTAAACATTCCCACATTACTCCATTATTCCGTAACGAATGAACTTTCCTGTTGTTGGTGTAAATAAATTGGATATACTGACTTGATCTTAAGTTTCTTTCAAACCTATTAATATCACGATAGCTTAAATCAAATGTTCCTGTCGCTGGCGTTACGAACAGCCAAGTAAAGGAATACTCATCCATATATCTGTTTCATCTTCCTTTAATGGTTTTTTTTTTAATAACTCATTAGCAACAACTTATTTACTGAGTTAATTCCATTAATCTAACAATATTTGAGACCCTCTCTCTCTCTCTCTCTCTCTCTCTCTCTCTCTCTCTCTCTCTCTCTCTCTCTCTCTCTCTCTCTCTCTCTCTCTCTTAGTTAATTGACTTAACCCATTACTTCCTGTCCTATCTTGATTACTGATTCTAAGGGGGATTTTTGCTTTATTTTGTTTTATGTCTTGTACCACATAAAGACCATCAAATTTCCTCTTGACCTACGACTCAGTGGTTCCAAAACTAGGGGCCATGGCCCCCTGGGGGCCGATGTAGCAGAATATAGGGGGCCATAATCTGAGGATATTTATATATGAAAACAAAGAAGTTTAGCGGGTAGCCAGCCAGTGGAAGGAACCTACAGGTTCAGTACAAATGGCTAGACTATGTAGACAAATTGCTTTTCGACACCTCCTACCACTTTCATTAACTTATTCCTGTGAGGCTGCATTCTTTCAACTATTCCACATTAAAACGAAATATCGTAACAGACTTGAAGTGAAGCATGACCTACGGTGTGCTTTAAGTGAAACGTAACCATGAATCAAGAAACTTGTCGATAATCTGCAACATCACCCATTACACTGAGTGGAAGATATATCTGTCACGTGGTCTAGGAGAAAAGGGTGTGGAGGAAAAAAAGTTTTTTTTTTCTCCAAGTTTTACTTTTTTTGTTCTATTTATTTTATTCACATAATATAATGTTTACTTTTTATAATCCTACTGTGATTGTCTTTGGTTTTGGTGTCATTATATTTGTGTCTGGCCTTGTGATAGAATCTGCTTTTCCAGTACTGAGCATCTCACCTAGGCATGCTAGACAGTGTGTGTGTGTGTGTGTGTGTGTGTGTGTGTGTGTGTGTGTGTGCGTGCGTGCGTGCGTGCGTGTGTGTGTGTGTGTGTGTGTGTGTGTGTGTGTGTGTGTGTGTGTGTGTGTGTGTGTGTGTGTGTGTGTGTGTGTGTGTGTGTGTGTGAGTGTGTGATCAGTAAACTCTCTCTCTCTCTCTCTCTCTCTCTCTCTCTCTCTCTCTCTCTCTCTCTCTCTCTCTCTCTCTCTCTCTCTCTCTCTCTCTCTCTCTCTCTCTCTCTCTCTCTCTCTCTCTCTCTCTCTCTCTCTCTCTCTCTCTCTCTCTCTCTCTCTCTCTCTCTCTCTCTCTCTCTCTCTCTCTCTCTCGTGTGTGTGTGTATCATTTGTCCACAACAAGCATCATCACTACTACCAGACCTCCACCACCAGCACACCATCTCCACCACCACCACCACATAATGCAGTACACACGCCCAGACCACAATTGATAGGCAGCGCCTGGTGTGGCCGTACAGAACGCGCGCCATAAACACTGTTACTGGGCTTCACAACATCATTACCGAGCAAGACAAACAAACAAACAAGTGAACAAACAACAACAACAACTACAACAACAACAACAATATCAACAGTTCCAATTATATATGAAGTAGGTAACGTCTGATGCAATATGATCATAGAAGAAACAATGAATTAAAAAAAAAATATATATATATATATATATATATATATATATATATATATATATATATATATATATATATATATATATATATATATATATATATATATATATATATATATATATATATATATATATATATATATATATATAACTTGCTAGTTATTTTAATATTTGTAACATTTTTTCTTTCCGTAGATAGTAAGCACATATTATTATTTTTGTGGGATAACATATTGCTTCAGATAAGCATCACTATTAATGTGACCTCACGCTACACCTCTGTTACTACTGTTCTACGTAGGACATTCCAAGCTCTCCCAAACATAGCGGAGAAAGCTGTAGAAATGTGTGTGTGTGTGTGTGTGTGTGTGTGTGTGTGTGTGTGTGTGTGTGTGTGTGTGTGTGTGTGTGTGTGTGTGTGCGCGCGCGCGCGCGCGCATTCGCTGAGGTGAAAGACAACAACCGATCATGGCTTCACAGTTTTTGGTGAACGGAAGTGTGTGTGTGTGTGTGTGTGTGTGTGTGTGTGTGTGTGTGTGCGTGCGTGCGTGCTTGCGTGTGCTGGCCCTAAAACGCTGTTTTAAGCAGACAACTACTCCGTGAATGCAGTAAGTGCAAGTTGGGAACGCCATGTAGTGGGGAGCCTAGTGGACTTTGTGGTTGTTGCTATGGGTATTGCCAATGAAAAAAGGAAGCCCAGCCACACCTTCCCTCGCAGTTTTTCTCATGCTTGCGCATGCGCACTAGAGCTCCTCGGTTGCCAAGACAACGCTGACGCTGTAAACCCTCTTACTCACGACCTTCTGACCGTTTCTCTCATTTGATCCACACGCCTTATACGCAAGATATAACCATGGCGAGACCTCTTTCTGAGCTGAGAAGAATGCAGCATAATCAACTCAAGTCGGTAACTAAAGACGTGCTCATTGATAGTATCTTGTCGTTTCAAGAAGATGCAGCACTACAGACGGTTACGGCTAAACTCGACTCATTGATGAACGACATGACCGACCTTAAGAAGACAATAGCAACTCAAGACAGTACATTTCTCAAGAAGATCACCGAGCTCCAGTCACAGGTCAACAGACAAGCTGAAATCATCGCTAAATAACAACGGTACCTGGAAATTATTGACAGGAGGGAGCGGGAGTGTTATCTGGTCATCACAGGTGTCCCAAATGAACATGAGACCCTGGACGGTGCAACAGCAGACAATGAGAAGATCATGAAGATATGGGAGAAGGTGAGCGTTGCAAGTGAAGCTTGTGAAGTTCGTCGTATCGCTAATATCAACAACGCTGCGGACGGAAGATCCCGACGGAGACCCATACTTGTCACTGTTGCCAACAGGTACGAGAGAGATGCAGTGCTGGACAAGGCCAAAATACTAAAGATTTCAGGGGACGCTTATAACAGGATCTATATCAAGAAAGACGTACACCCAAGTATCAGAGCAGAATGGAAGCGGCTGAGGGACGCCTAGAGGACAGAAAAAGAACGCCCGGAAAATGTGGGATGCAACATTCACCTGAACACCCGTGAACGCCAACTATTCAAGGATGGTGAGGCTTTGCAGGGTTTTTAAGTCACCCACAACATCATGTACATACAATCAAGTTGGTTTCATGGAACATTAGTGGTGTAAGAGCAAAATTAGAACAAAAAAAAAAACCTATATTCAGGACTTTTTGGTGAAATATGATATAGTTTGCTTAAACGAGATGAAAACGCCCTTATGTGTGTCTTCCAGGATATGTTTCTTGTATGAGTAACATTAAAATGTCGCCCCATCGTGGTGGTGCAGTGATCATGGTGAAAAATGATTTAGCTCAGTCTACCCCGCGTGCTGACACTGGTGCAGGTGTCAGGTGTGGCTGCGGTTTCGGTCACTGCCAGTTGTAGTTGCGTCGTGTTACATCCCGCCGAGTGACTCACCATATTTCTCGTGTAGCTCTTTTGCATCCATCCAAGACAAAGTAATGGAAAATGGAAATGATAAGAAATGTATAATTATTGGAGACTTCAATGCAGGATTTAGAGAGTTTATGCGAGAATTACCGATGCGTGCGGAGTTACCAGATTATGATGTCTATTCTTACCCTTACATTCCTGACCATGTCGACAGGCTTAATGATAATGCCTATGTTCTGGCAACTCTGTGTATAGATAAGAAGTTTGTTGTAGTTAACAATTTAAGAGTCGGAGAGAACGAGTTTACAAGCAGTGTGACATACAAGCAAGGTGATGTGTGGATATCGGAGATGGACATGTGCATGACGGCAAGTAATATGATTGATCATATGGATGAGTTTAGCGTACATCAGACAGATTTCCTACCGTCCGACCATGCTCCTATTTCATTACAATTATCAATACCTATTCAACAGAGCTTGTCAACTTGGCGAACATGCCGTACTGAAACACTCAAGCCACAGTGCATTTCTAAAGAAACCCATTAGCTGGTCACGTATTGATCAAGAGGCTTTTGTAGAAAACATATCTAATGTTAGCGTAGATACCAATGTTTTTGATGTGAATGAGTTTGCCGAAAATGTAGCTGAAGTGTTGTATGAGTGTTCTCAGGTAAGTCAAGGTAATGCTGTTGTTATTGATAATGTAACTAGGAATACAAGCTGCTGGGATAGGATTCTGCTGGGATAGGATGACCGTGATGATGTTAGAGTTTGGAAGGCCATCGACTGGAAGGGTAAATTCCAGGATAGATGTGCTGCTCATCATTCTCCAACTGATGATGAATTATTATTATTATTTTTTTATTTATTTATTTATTTATTTTTTTTTTTTTTGAGACTGCAACTGACCCTGATTTATCGGATGGTTTTAAGGAGAACGCTGCCCTCAATCTCAACATCCCAGTGTTAGATGACAGTATTACTACCGATGAAGTAGCTTTACAGATCAAGAAAATGAATGCAGACAAAGCTTGTGGTCCTGATGGAATAGCACCTGGTGTGTTCAAGCTACTCCTAGTGAACCGGTTAGTAATTCTTACTGCATTATTCAAATCTGTCTTTCTTTCTGTCAGTTATCCAGTGAGTTGGACCACAGCTAAGTTCTTTATAATATTTATGAAAGGTAATAGGCAGGCAGCAAGAAATTGTCGAGGAATCTCTATGTTGAATAGTATTACCAAAGTTTAAGATTTAGTGTTGTGTACAAGACTTCGGGCCTGGTTTATTCCTTACAGAGAATAAGCAGGAGCTCAGGAAAGACGAGGATGCACAGAACATATTGTAACTTTGCGACTGTTAATTGATTTTGCGAAGAAAAAAAAACATATTTGTCACATTCGTTGATTTTTCCCAGGCTTATGACCTTGTACCTAGACGAGTTTTTGTTTAAGATTTTAAAGAGACTTGGTTGTGGAGGTGTTATGTTGGCTGCACTAATTGATCTATACCGTGTCACCGATAGCATACTTGGTACAGTAGTGATATCAGCTACAATGGGCGTACACCAATTGTGCCTCCTCTTTATATTATATGTTAATGACTTAAACAAACTTGTCAAAGAAAGTTGTGCACCGGAAGGCTTCCTCTTCTGGCTCCACTTACTAGTCTTCATGGATGACACAGTTCTGTTAGCCACTTCTAGAGCAAACATGTTAAGAAAACTAGAAACTTTAAAACCATTTTGTGATAGTTACGGTATGAAAATTAATGTTTCAAAGACTTTTTTTTTTTTTTTTTGTAATTTGTGGAACTGTGAGAGATAAAGAACCATTGAAGGTGGGTGAATTAGTTGTGGAGTTATGTAACCAATATATACACCTACGTTCCCATTTACTTCTGATGGTTGTGTCTCTTCTGCTGTCAAGATTCCTGCCGGTACTAAGATGGCTCATGTAAATAAATTCATTTTCTTTTTAAAGAAAAATAATAATATTCCATTTATTGTGAAAAAGAGAATCTTTGATGCTGCACTCATGTCAGCCGTACTGCACGGCTGTGAATCTTGATAAAATGTTGATTTGAAGCCTGTAACTAAACTATACAACTTATGTATTAAACAATTACTTGGTGTTAGAACAACAACTTGCAATGACATGTGATATGTGGAATTAGGTTACCCTCCACTAAAGACCTTGTGCTAAGTACAAAAAAAAAAGTTCTTTAAAAAAATGTGGCAAGAAAGAGTTCATATGAATGATGACCCCTTGATTTTTGCTGTTAAGACAACTCTTAATAATAGACTTAATACAAGATCTTTTATTTCTCAGCTAATTAATGATGACAGGGGTCACATAGATATTGCCATGGAAAAACTCAAGCGTGACATATCTCCCTCAGATTCCTCCAGGAAAGTAACATATAAAGAAATTAATCCTAGTTTAACGATTCATGATATTTACGCATGCAGAAAAGGAACCAGAGAAGACCTAAGGATTTCTTTCACTAGAATTCGTCTTTCAGCACACTGGTTAGCAGTTGAGGTGGGAAGGTGGAATGAATAGGCGGGGGCGTGGCCGCCTGCCTCTAGAGGAGCGGCTGTATCCCTGCGGACAGGTGCAGACAGAGGTTCATGTAATCCAGCAGTGCCCCCTTTCACAACACTTCAGAGACACATATACATTTACTACACTGCAAGAACTATTCAGTGGCTCTTTTGATATAAATTTATGTATCATTATAAGCTCTATCTTGAACCTGTATGCTCATAATTAGTTACAATTTGGTGTATTTTGGTATTTAGTCTGTTATATTGGTTGTCATTCGTGAACTGTTATCTTTTTCTCTATAATGAATAAGAATTACATGGTATTCAATTAGGTTGAACCCATAAATTAATATTGTTAAATAATTATCACTGTATGTACATGATGCTATGGTCAATAAAACTATGAACTATGTGTGTGTGTGTGTGTGTGTGTGTGTGTGTGTGTGTGTGTGTGTGTGTGTGTGTGTGTGAATGGCTGACTGGCTGATTGGCTTGGTGTTCCACGGAACACTGACATTACTTCCGTTACTCTATCGTGACATGCAGCGAATGACTGTGTGCCTGCTTTATAAGTGACACTTCATTGAATCCCAGTACTCTAAGATTATTCGAGATTCTCAGTAAATATTAATAAGGTTATTTAAATTGAATTCAACAAACCTTGCCCGCTCGACCAAGTAAAATCATTAACACTCGGCGAAGTTTTGTCCAAAATTACGTGCCCGATCGCAACAACACTACTAGATAGCATCACCCTCAGTTTCATATGATGTAGGTTTCAGCACAAGTTGATGACTTGCAAAACGTGTAGGGGCGTCTCACATATGGATTCTCAATGATTATACTGCCGATTCTGTTGAAACCTGGTATGTGGCATGTAAAACCTTTATCAGTGCATAACTGAGCTTGTCAAATCTGATATGCACTGTGCATGCACAAACACCTCTCAACAAATCATGAACTAATAAATCAGTCATGCTAAAATTCAGTAAGAAATATGTACGTGAATGATCATAATAAAATTCCAAAATCTTTGGCGCATGCGCAGAACGCAGGACAAAAAAAGGTTTGAGTTATAGCGAGTTGGAGTTAGAAGTTGTCCGCTAGTTGTTCTTGGTGAGTATTCTGCGCTGGGTACATAGCGACGCTCGTTTATCTATAAATTTATCAAAAATGTGTGAGTTATGTACAGTCATGCAACATTTAGTTGAATCATTCAGCTCTAGATGTATTGAGTTGTGTCGGTGTGTTGATAATGGTAGTGGTTGTGGTTGTGTTATGTAGTTAATATAGTAGTAGTTGTAGTCTCTGTGTGCCAAGCGCATAACAGAGGTGATAGTGCCTGATATGGAGGCGTACATTCCTCACTCTTTTTCTCGATCCAAACCTTCCAAACTTTGGTTTAACACAGCCTGTTCTCGTGCTATACATGATACAGAGGTGGCCCACAAAAGGTACTTGAGCCTTCCATCACCAGAATTTCATGCACTTTATATTTCTGCCCGTAATCATGCCAAGTCTCTTCTCCAGCTAGCCAAAAACTCCTTCATTAATAGAAAGTGTCAAATTTTTTCAAGATCTAATTCCCCTCGTGACTTCTGGCATCTAGCCAAAAATATCTCTGATAACTTTGCTTCTTCGTTCTCTCCTTTATTTCAACCAGATGGCACCACTGCTATCACATCTATTGTTCTCCGAAAGCTTTTGATAGAGTCTGGCACAAAGCTTTTATTTCCAAACTACCCTCCTACTACTTTTATCCTTCTCTCTGTACCTTCATTTCAAGTTTCCTTTCTGACCGTGCTTTTATCCTTCTCTCTGTACCTTCATTTCAAGTTTCCTTTCTGACCGTTCTATTGCTGCTGTGGGAGACGATCACTGTTCTTCTCCTGAATCTATTAACAGTGGTGTTCCTCAGGGTTCAGTCCTGTCACCCACTCTATTCCTATTATTCATCAAAGATCTTTTAAACCAAACTTCTTGTCCTATCCACTCTTACGCTGATGATACCACCCTGCACTTTCCTACGTCTTTTCATAGACATCCAACTCTTCAGGAAGTAAACAGTTCACGCAGGAAAGCCACAGAACGTCTAAGTTCTGATCTCTCAAAAATTTCTGATTGGGACAGAGCAAACATGATATTGTTTAATGCCTCAAAAACTCAATTCCTCCATCTATCAACTCGACACAGTCTTCTAAAGAACTATCCCCTCTTCTTCAGTGACACTAAACTGTCTCCCTCTTTTACAATGAACATCCTCGGTCTGTCCTTTTCTTATAATCTAAATTGGAAATTTCACATCTCATCTCTGGCTAAAACAGCTTCTATGAAGTTAGGTGTTCTGAGACGTCTCTGCCAGTTTTCCTCACTGCCCCCCTAACCCCAACCCCACAAGCTGCTAACTCTGTACAAGGCCGTATCCGTTATGAATATGGTATGCTTCACATGTCTGGGGGGCTTCCACTCATAACGCTCTTTTAGACAGGGTAGAATCAAAAGCTTTTCGTCCCATCAACTCCTCTCCTCTAACTGACTGTCTTCAACCTCTTTCTCATCACCGCAGTGATGCATCTCTAGCTATCTTCTACCGCTATATTCATGTTAACTGCTCTTCTGATCTTGTTAAGTGCATGGCTCCCCTCCCGCGGTCTCGCTGCACAAGACTTTCTTCTTTCTCTCACCCCTATTCTGTCCACCTCTCTAATGCAAGAGTGAACCAGTATTTTCAATCATTCATCCCTTTTTCTGGTAAACTCTGGAACTCTCTGCCTGCTTCTGTATTTCCATCTTCCTATGCTTTGAAGCCCTTCAAGAGGGAGGTTTCAAGACACTTATCCTTTAATTTTTTTTACTACCGCTTCGGACCCTGTTCGAGAATCAGCATTTCAGTGGGCTTTTTTTTTTACTGGATTTTTGTTGCCCTTGGCTGGTGTCCTTCCTACGCACAAAAAAAAATGTAATAGTAGTAGTTGTAGTAGTAGTAGTAGTAGTAGTAGTAGTAGTAGTAGTAGTAGTAGTAGTAGTTATTGTTGTTATTGTATACCGGCTGATTTACGTATAATAGCTGTGTTAGGCAGTGGTATGTTTCTATTCGTATTTTTTATTAATGTGCGACGAACATCTGAGGTGATATGTAGCAATAGAAATCTTATGTACTGAATGTGGCAGTCAAACAAATTGAGTTTGCTGAAAGCAAAAGTAACAGCAGCGCCTTTACCATCATCATCATCACCACCACCACCACCACCACCACCGACACTAACAACTAATATAGTTCTCTAATCTCAAAGTACCTCATCAACACAAACAATCTGTTTCACCACGGTGCCGCGAAGTAAGGCTGTACTAGTGAGGAAGTACAGAACACGAGTCTTAAGTGATACAAGGGGAATGTTTCACCAACCGTATCAACACTCATCAAATACACTGGTGGTAGTTTTCCAACATACCATCTTCATTTTCTCTGCAATTTTCACTCTACTCTAACTTGCCAGGAAAGTACTATTAGAAATGCGTATCACTCGTACAAATACAGCTGCGTACCTGGTCAGACATACTCACCAAGGGACGCAACAACCATTATTATTATTAATAACAGTACTGAAGGCTGATGTAGGTCAGAACGATAGTGAACTTGTTATTAGTATTTAAAGATCATATGGTGCTGGAGTGAATTTGGGGAAGTGGTCAAGGCTGCCATCGTTTCCGCAACCCATCCTCCCATCGGCCCTCAGTTTTCTTACCCCCTCTCTCTCCAGCTTATCTCCCCATCTCTTAATTTCCAAGGTTGTTTGTTTCGTTGGTTTACATAGTGTTAACTGACCAAAGAAATTAAAATGAACAGTGAAGGAAGTGTACGCTCATGAACGGAAAAAAAAAATATATAGCAATAACGGTAATATATATATATATATATATATATATATATATATATATATATATATATATATATATATATATATATATATATATATATATATATATATATATATATATATATATATATATATATATATATATATTATACTAGACTGGCAACAACACAGATTCAGTTGAGTCATGCCACTGTTTCGGTTCGGTGGTTCGGATCCAGGGTTCGTCGCTAGGTTGGTGTGAGCGTCAGTGTTGGCGGCGGATGTCGGTGGTGCGGTGGTAAACTGACATTCTAACTTTTCTCGCGTTGAGTGATATTGGAAACAAAATTTCATGTCGTGTAACTTTAGTTTGTTTGATAAACGTTTGTGTCCAGGGAGAGTGAAGGAGAGGGAATGATGCTGGTAATGATAGTGGAGGAGACGACACTCATAACCTGGGGAAGATGACAGAGATCATGAGCGGCGGCGTGGCTCGTTGTGGTGACATAAATTGGTTGCTGGTTGATAGTGTGGTGGCGATGATGGTGGTGGTATCAGTAGAGGCACCAATACTGGCTGCAGGAATCGCCGAAGAATGTGAGAAATGTGTACGAAAATAAGCGAAACACGTGATGGCAGCACAGTGTAGGATTTCAGGTGGTGGTAGCAGTGACGTCGTAAGAGGCACTGCAGCAACTCGGTGAGGGACAAGGAACCTTCTTTTTCATTTTTATTTTTAGAAGCAATGTAGCTATCAGTTGAGGTGTTCGTGCAGCAATGGCAGCAGGGGCGCCGAGCCACTTCACGCCTGCTGGAAAGGAATAAGAACAAAAGTGCAATTTCAGGAAAGACAGTTTTGCCTCAGTTATGTCACTTGTTACTCCACCACATCCACTCCTGACCCTCCGCTACTCTTCCGTCCATCTCGCCGGGGCAGTCCAGCGGGGCACGACCTCTATGGCTCATCCACTACAGGAAGGAAGCTGCTGTAGCTGTCCAGCCAGGGGACAGGTAAGCACGGGTTGTTCTTTTTATCAGCCATTAAAAACGAAAATAGGCCCCGTGAACTCGTGAAGAACACTCATTGGGATTTATTTATCACTAACAGAGTTACCCGGCTATGGCCAAATAAAATTTGTCTCTTTATCACACTAACCTTAACACCTGATGTCATTGGCAACCGAGACCGCTTCTGCTGGTCGAGACTCACTAATCATACTCATTCCGCCCTGTGGAATGGAGCTCCATGTTGGTGGGGGAGGCTACGCTGATTTTGTGATTTATGCGAAAATGCCAACAGCCTTCCAGGATTTTAATTATCTTCCACTCACATATCTCAGATAGTGATGATGAGAGGAACATCAAAGGTACTGAAGATATGTTGTGTATTGAAGATACATAATAAATAAGTATAGCATATTGTGCATAAGGTTTTCTGTCATGCTCCCGTTTTCTTACACTCACACACACACACACACACACACACACACACACACACACACACACACACATTCTCTCTCTCTCTCTCTCTCTCTCTCTCTCTCTCTCTCTCTCTCTCTCTCACCATTGTCGTGGGAGCTTGCGCGAGAGGTTGGGAGGGGGGAGAGGGGAGGGGTGGTACATACCTGTATATTCGCTTTTAGTTTGGTACCTTCATTTGTTCTCGGTTGCTGTGCCTCCGTGCTCGCACCTTGCTTATCAAGCTCTTTCCACTCTGTCCATCAAAAACTCTCCAAAAAGTTCCCCAACATTCAGCTCCTGAAATGGGTGACCGCTCTGACGTTTCGAACTATAGAGCTATAGGTTTATTTTTGTCTCTCTTTTTTTTTTTTTTTTTTTTTTTTTTGCATTTCCGCCTTCCCATAACTTGAATTCTATCAAGAGGGGGGTTTCAAAACGCTTATCCTTCAATTTTCAACTATTCTTTTGACATATCGTTTGGGACTGGCACCTTAGTGGGATTTTTCCTCCCCCCATTTTTTTCTTTTTTTTTTGGCCAGTGACACACTGACGTAAAAAAGAAAATCATCTTATCTAAAAGAATAATAAAATATAATCCGCGATCAATGGTATATTTAACTTAAATACATAGTGATAATATTGCTCGCTTAAATAAGACGAATGCAATTCTTCATTAAAACTTCTCCCAGCCTCATCAGTTCAGAACAACAGTACAACAACAGTACACACAGCAGTAGATCGTGTCAAGGTATTTCCAGTAAAAATATAGACCAGGTTATAAAAACAGTTTCATGTTTAAAAATTCTTAATATTCATCACTTTGGTGCCATCACATAAATTAGATACAATAATGTAATTTGGTTGACTGGAGGTGTGTATGAAATTGAAGCATCCGGTGCTAATTGGCATCTTGTCGGCTGAGTGCTCGCCGCTGCCATACTGGCAGTAGCAGTGGTGGTGGTGGTGGTGCTGTCGTGGGCGGTAGAAGGTGATGGTTAACTGGTTGTACTGTGTTAGAGGCCAGTGGTGGTGGTGGTACTTTGATGGGTAGCCAGTGGTGGGATCCGGTTGGTCTTTAGAATTTTGCAATACTATAATATCGTCGACTTGCCAGTTAGAGCTATTTTACCATTGAGACAGTTGTGAATCACTTTTATTTATTTATTTTTTTTTAAGTACTTTGATGACCTCACTGTGGTTTAATAACAGCGTCATGCAGCGCTGCTTGGGTTTTTGTATTCCGAACCTGTTCATATAGTGACATTATTGTGCTCATATCAACCCGTCATGCAGTGATAAGCTATCCATGTCTATGTATACCATTTTTAATAACAGTAAATGCTGCTAAAAAAAAAAAAAAAAAAAAAAAAAAAAAAAAAAAAAAAAATTGCTGCTGGCCATTCACTGATTTTTTTTTTTTTTTTCATTAGTCTTATGCGCCACAACAGCTGAATCATAAGGCGCCGATGTGCTTCTGGTTTAAAGTCTCTCTGAAGTGTGTTCGCGTGACGGCTACTTATAACAAATGTATATAACATTTATGGATTTTTTAAATTTCACATTTATTTTGTTTTTATCTTTATTATCTAGATCTGAGTAGAGGACGGGGGAGAAAGGGAGGGAAATGGGAGGCGTGGTTGCGTAATTTCAAGATTGGAGACAGGAAAAAAAAAACTCAACCATCTTCGCACTCTTTTGTATCTCTCTTTAACCTCTTCAACGTTGTAATGTTTTCCTCCAGGATCTTCAGATTATTGAAGAAGTGAAATGGACCAAGAGTACAAGAGTACCATATATTTAGATTGCTGAGGCGGAACATTAGCTAACGTGCGGCTGGCAGCTAGGAGGTAATAAATAACTAAATAAATATATTAACGTAATTATCCTTTCTAAGTGAAGGGAAGAAGGAAAGGAGGAGGAAGAGGGAGGAAGGAAAGAAGATGACTAATGGGATTATTTTTTTGCCCATCTCGTAACCAAAACAATGATAAATGAGGAGATTTTCCCCTTAGTTTCTCAGGTTCCTTAACACCGTCGTTAGCTTAGGATGTGTATGAAGCTGAGTGATGACGGGGTGGTCGCTTCTCATCACTGGTGCATCAGGGAGGGAGGAAGGGAGGATAGGATTACAAAGAAATATGAGTAACAAGAGACATGAGGGTCCTTGCTAGGCCGTCTGATTTCATTACTCTACACTAATTTCTAGTTTTAGAGAAAGGGCATCGTAATGGAAGGCTGCTCCCCATCCACCACAATCCTTCCAACTGAGGCTGGCTATAAAATAAGCGATTACCGTGCAGTATTGAAAACTTTTCAGAATTTTATTATGAAAGTGTGAATGAAGATAATATATCTATACTAGAGGGAAGGAAAATCAACCACGACTGGAAGAATTGGAAAGGGATTCGATTTCCATTTACTATCAGATATGTTAATTTTTCATCACCTCCAGTCGCATTTTACTTTCCCTTCGGACGAAGTGTTATTAATCAGAGGCCAAGAGTGTGAAGGAAGCAATCTAAGTTTAGCAGTTACATTGATTCCAACAGTACTAGACGAAGACTTTGTTTGAGTAACTATCAAGGTTTTTTTTTGTTTTCTTTTGTCTCAACAATGCACCAGTTCACCATATGAGAGGGCAATCTATTTTAAATACTAACTACTCATTAAAAAAAAAAAAGCCTTTTTCCAATTATTGAAGCCACTGTTCCTGGCGCAGTTCGAACGATCAACCGTGAAGGATTCACGTTTATGAGGTCCGTGAATATTTTAAAGACTGATTAGATCTCCTCAGTCTTCGCTTTGTAAGGGAGAATAAGTCATGTTCTCTAAGGCTTTCCTCGTATGGTTTATTTTGTAATCAAAGTATCATTTTAGTAATTCTACGTAATATTATCCCTTGTTTCTTAATATCTTTCTTGTAATAATGTGACCAAAATTAAAATGTTCTACCAGTAAAACCTACTAGTTTATTGGCAGTTTTAATTACTTGTGTACATTGGTTGCTCGATTTCATGTCGTCTGAAATTCTTGCACCATGATTACATTAGTAATCGTAATTAGTAATCGTGTAATTTTGATTCACGTTCTTGTTTGCAATATGTAATATGAAATACTGGTCTACGTTTAAGTTCATTAGCTCTTCAGTTGACCAGCTCACTTAAGTGTTTAGATAATTTGCTATGTACTGTCTGACTATGAATCAGCTTTATTTGCTATTTTTATGTCATAGGCAAACTTCGATATTTTGCAAGTTTGTCATTTATATAAATTATGAAAAGGATGAAACCCCACACTGACCCCTGACTCTGAAGTTCGAGGATTTCTATCTACTATACGTAGTTTATGAACTAACAGTCAGTTTTATATGCAGTGGCACAGGTTACCTGTTATAGCTCATAAGTAGTTTGGTAATAAGTAGTGTGTGAGAGATTTTATCGAATGCCGTTTGGAAATCAAGGTAAATTATGTATACAGTATGTATGGTATACCATACACATCATTGAAGAAATCGATTAGATTTGTAAAGTAAGGGTGTTTGACCCTAAAACTATTTTGTGAATATTGAATGGTCTACCTCTTTTCAAGAAAATCGGCTAATTTATCTCTTTTAATGGACAAAGTTAATTTATCTAAAACAGTTATAAGGATGATTGATCGATATTTCCCTGGCTGTGACATTATATGTTTTGAAGATTGGTGTGGCATTTGCAAGTTTCTATTCGCAAGATACTTTACCAGTAAAGAAGTCTTGTGCAGCGAGGCCGCGGGAATGGGAAGGCATGCAGTTAGCAAGATCAGAAGAGCAACTGGCATGAAACGAACGGCAGAAGATAACAAAATATGCAAATTTGCGGAGATAAGAAAGAGGCTGAAGACAGTCAGTTTGAGGAGAGGAGTTAACAAGACGAAAAGCTTTTGATTCCACCCTGTCTAAAAGAACCAGGCTTTAAAAAAAAAAAAAAAAGACCCGGGTTTTTTAAACCCAATCCAGTTTTTTTTGGGGGGAGAGGGTTAGTTTTTTTATAGGGAGTTTTATTGTTTTTGGGGCTTTTTTTTTGGGGGGTATTTTTTGTTTAATCCGCATATTTATATGTAAATCAGTTTAAATAAAGAATTAAAAATAATCTTTAGTGAAACCTTTTTTTTTTTTTATGTAGGAAGGGCACCGGCCAGGAGCAACAAAAACATAATAAAAAAAAAAAAAGACCCACTGAGGTGCCGGTCCCTGAACAGAGTTGAAAGCGATAGTCAGAAATTACAGGAGAAGTGTCTTAAAACCTTCCTCTTGAAAGAGTTCAAGTCATGAGAAGATAGAAATACAGAAGCAGGCAGAGTTCCAGAGTTTACCAGAGAAAGGGATGAATGATTGGGAATACTGGTTGACTTTTTTATTAGAGAGGTGCACAGAATAGGGATGAAAGAAGAAATTCATGTGCAGCGAGGCCGCGGGAGGAGTGGAGGCATGCAGTCAGCAAGATTAAAAGGGCAGTTGGCATGAAAATAGCAGTAGAGGATAGCAAGAGATGCAACATTGCGGCGATGAGAGCGAAGCTGAAGACAGTCAATTAGAGGAGAGGAGTTGATAGGACGAAAACCTTTTGATTCCACCCTGTCTAAAAGAGCGGTATGAATGGAAGCCTCCCCCCACACCCTTACATGTGAGGCATACTCCATACATGGGCGGATAAGGCCCCTGTACAGAGTTAACAGCTGCGGGGGTGAAAAAAAAAAAAAAAAAAAAAAAACTGGAGGAGACGACTAGAATGGTAGTAGTAGTAGCAGTAAAGATTGTTCCAGAAAATAAGACTACCTCCCCTCTCTTTATACACACACACACACACACACACACACACACACCGTCTCCTAGCCAGTGTTCCCTCCATCAAACTCTCGTCTCCTTCACTCTTTCTTTCACATGCCATCCCTCCTGCCATGTCCTCTCATTCCAGCAAATATCCTTATTCACCCTCTCCAACCGCCCCACCCCCTCCTCATCGTCATCCTCTTCATGCTTTTCCTATTTATCGTTCTCTTATCGGTATTTCCTTTTTCTTCCTTTATTTTATTCTATGTCTCTCTCTCTCTCTCTCTCTCTCTCTCTCTCTCTCTCTCTCTCTCTCTCTCTCTCTCTCTCTCTCTCTCTCTCTCTCTCTCTCTCTCTCTCTCTCTCTCTCTCTCTCTCTCTCTCTCTCTCTCTCTCTCTCTCTCTCTCTCTTCCTTGCCCCTTCTCCCTTCCTTCCCTTCTGAACATTATGCTTCCCTTGCATAGTTTTTTTTTTCTAGGAAACTTTTTAATTTACTTACCGATAAAAATTTTGCCGTCTTTGAAAATGTGCATTACTTAAGTTAGTGAATTACTTATAAGTGTGTGTGTGTGTGTGTGTGTGTGTGTGTGTGTGTGTGTTTGTGTTTGTGTGTGTGTGTGTGTGTGTAGTCAGCAAGCAAGGAAGGCAACAGCAGTGCACCTATAAGTCATTGTAGAAGTGTGTTGGATTTAATCAGCAGCAAGGTGTGTGCATGCATCATTTGTCTGTCTGCCACCTTCCTCGCTGCTTGCCGGGGTATGCTGCTAGCTGTTTCTGCAGAGTCGCAGCAAGCAGAACATCACACACACACACACACACACACACACACACACACACACACACACACACACACACACACACACACACACACACACACACACACACACACACACACACACGCACACACACACACACACTTTCCAAGATACTCTGGATACACGTCAGTTGTGCTTACAATATATTTCGGTAATTGGCGTGAGAGAGCAAGAACGCAGGAACAGAGACGATCAAGCAAGTGTTATTGTATCAGCGCCTTGCCATACGCCTGAGTTTTCCTAATATGCAATCTGTTTTCTGTTTTATTTCAGCATTGTTTCTTTATGCTAGGCTGTTTCAATGTTTTCTTTTTTTATTTCACTTATCTGATATTTCGTAGGTGTTTTCATACATGTGTTGTATTGTTTACTTAATACTGACCTCATTATTTCTTTCAGTTTTAAAGAAATTGTACTGCTTTTTTTATACTTTTCACTCCTTGTATCACATGTATTTTTTTTTGTAACAATTTTTCATCTGTGAAGGATGCCAACAAAGAGGACAAAAACGCTTAGTTAGAATTTAAATGTATCCAAATCAAAGGTTAAGTAAGTTCAAGCGATCCTTTGATACTCTTTTCAAATAGTTTACGTCATAGGAAGGCGGTTAAACAGAATCCCAGGGATTACCAGTAAAAGGGAAGAAAGAATTAATATGCTTGTAAACTCACAAATTAGAGTGATAGACAGTACAGGGAGGTAACTAAAATTATTTTCACGGGGCCACAGGAAGGCTGCGGGAGGTGAAGACAAGCAGTTCGTGCTTCAGCTAACGGATGAAAATAGGAAGAGATGCAAGAATGTACCGAGATGTGAAAGAGAAACCATCGGTTAAAGGTAAGGAGTTGATGAGACGAAAAGCTTTAGACTACACAGTGCCTCGTGAGAGCAAAGTCAACAACCCGCGATTGGTGTCAGTTGAAAAGTAGACGTTTTGTCAGTCTTTTTTTTTTTTTTTTTCAACATAGACAGTACTTTGTATTCAGCTACCAGGGTTGACATTTCAGCTGAATTTTTTGATGAAAAGTTGTCACAGCACCTAATATGCTGAGAACCTGAAGCATGTTAACAACTTTAAAAATCCTGATAAACTTTGGTAAGGAAGTGATTGAGGCTAAAGATGAAAGATGCAAGCAACCTACCAATGTAATAATGTCTTTTGATATCTCTCTCTCTCTCTCTCTCTCTCTCTCTCTCTCTCTCTCTCTCTCTCTCTCTCTCTCTCTCTCTCTCTCGTTATGTTTCTTTTTATCCATGAATTCTTTTCCTCTTCCTTGACCTCTCCTTTCCTCACGTCATTTTCTTTCTTTCTTCCTCCATTTATAGTTAACCATCCTCCTCCTCCTCCTCCTCCTCCTCCTCCTCCTCCTATTATTATTTCTCTTCTTTTGCTCCCCCTCCTCCTCCTCCTCCTCCTCCTCTGGCACGCAAATGATTTCATTTTACTACAGGAAATTTGTCGTGCCTACCGTACATCGTCTCAGGCCATCTCCCGACAGGGCGTTAACATCTGCGTGCTCTGGTCACAGTGAAGTGCTGGACTGAACTAATTACTATGGTGACATCTTAACATAATATCGAATAAGCAGAATTGCGCTTTTTTTCAGTATTTTGACGAGGATTTTGAATTCTACTTTAAGAATTTTGTCACAATGATACCTTAACTTTAGAAATTCATTGCTTGTAATCGCCCCGTTCTTCCACAGCTCCGCATGTACCAAATAAATTTCAGTTGGTCCAGCAAACGCAAAGTCAGCCATCCCATTTGGTTGTGTAAAGACAGGATATGCCTATTGGTTCAAATACATTAGTATATATCTAATAAGCCCTTGAAAATATCCATATTAACTAGATTTGTGAAAAATCAGGAACATTTTTTGAGAATCTTGAGATAATTTGGTTAATAAAGGAGGGTTTAGTTTTTGTATAATTTTGTATTATACAATTACATTCACAAATCCTGTTAAGGACTGGTATAATGCACTATGTTTTCATATATTCAGAACAAAGGACTAATTTTGCTATTGATTTTTACTCGGCATTCTAAATATCCCGATGTGCAGCCCTCATTACACATGATTCTTGACTATTAGCCCTTCAAATGAAACGGTTGCACATCCTTGTTCTAGGTAAACCTACAGAAGTCGAGGCGGCGTCTTACTTAGCGGGAGATCGCATAATGCCTGATCTTGACAATTGGCTCGAGCACTGGTTCAATAACCAGAAACAGGGAGTGGTTTTTAATAGCGCTTCGTCTAGGTGGAGCACCTCAGCATTCGCTAATCGGTCATGTTTTTTTTTTTTTTCATACGTACATTAGTGAAATCGACGATAGTCTGCTTGCAAACTATCAAAATTTGCTAATGACAAAAAAAAAAAAAAACTTCCAGTGAAGTAACTACAGAAGTACAGCATAAGACCGAAAAGCCTTACTTGCAAACATAGATTGACGAACTCATTGAGCCGCTTAAGGGCAAATTAATTTTTATGTCGATGAATGCAAAATACTTCGTATTGGAAGCAATAATCGTTGCGGTCAGTATTGATTATATGAGAAAACTTTCTACGGGGAAAGAAATGTATATCTGATCCCCAGTATCAAGCAATCTAAAACCAATATTGCTCATAGATCAATGAAACTGCTAACAATAGTAAATGAAACTGGTAACAAAGGTATTATGTACAGTTTTGGTCCACATATTGCAAAACTGACACTGAACTGAAGAAACACAGCATAGAATAATGAAATGATGCCAGTCAGAAACATTCCCCTTCGAGAAACGTTTATCAAACAAAAAATTTGTCTTTTGAAGGGAAGGATGCGAGGTTATCCAATATACTATGTTTAAAAGAGTTTAATGATTCAGTGATGTTAACAATGACAAATGTTCGACAACTCAGTTAACAGATATAACAAGAAAACATGGCAGCTTGAAAATAATTTGTAGGAAAAATTTCTTCAAATGAATCCAAACACTTCTGAGAACCCTATTCTCTGATGACGTCGCTGGCTCAAAAGTTATATTAAAAAGAAAAGGAAACAAATTGGACATGTATCTGGACACTAATCAACTGGGGCACTACTTTTGTCGTGGCAAATTGCAATTAAACTTATTCAGGTTTGCCAATGACATGTTTTCCCAAGGTTATTGCTGGTTGTGTAATACCGGATGTCGGTAGTGGTTATCAGTATCTCTTTCTTCACATTGCATATTATTTCTTCTTTTCTTGCTAGCCTTGGTTTGAGGAAGCGAAGTAAGAGACGGAAGGGAATGAAGATGTAGACAGGAGGGAGTGAAAGGAAGAGAGAGGAGACTCAAGATAAGGGATGGAGGGAGGGAAGGCGGGGAGATGTGGAGGTTCGTCTCGGTCGAAGTGAACACTAAATCTGGCGTAATGTGCGTCATGTCTCATCCAGGCATTACCGTAACAGCGAAACAGTCCGGGGCTCGGGGAGGTAGCGGGCGGGGTGGAAGGAAGCGATGCAGCTGTACCCTACCAGAGAGAGAGAGAGAGAGAGAGAGAGAGAGAGAGAGAGAGAGAGATTCGGGAAATGGAGGTTGGAAAGAGAGAGGAGAAATCACTGCCCGCACTCTCGTAATGAATTTAACTTCGAATCCCTTGACCTTCCTCTCAAGCTTTATCTCGGAGTGCTGATTCCCTCTCTCATGGCGGCAAGCTTGGCAGTGCGTAGTGGTGGTTAGGGCAGTAGGGTTAAGGGTTGCTCCTCAAGAGGGTGCTATCTATGCTGCACACGCCCTTTCGTTCCAGCTTTAATGAGACGGAGTCGTTAAGAAAACTTTTTAAACATTGCCAAAGAGACAATAATCCGGGCTAGGCTAAAAGTTGAAGCATTGATGTTTGAAAGTAATTTACGCGCAGGCTGAAATGAATGTAATACATCTGGTAACTATTAGCTTGAAGCAGGGTGTAATATTCTGACACATCTCACAGTGGCCTTCGTGTGTCCAAATCCCTGTGTTGAATGTGAAACATGAGTAAAGTGTGAAGACTTTGCTAAATATGGAAAACGCTCCACAGGTTTTTACCCTTATCGCTGTTGCCTGCCCGTCTATTCCAAGTTTTTTTTTTTATCTAATCTCTGTAACACTGCCATTACAAGGGGGTACCATTTTTTATTTATTTTTTTCTTATCTTTTTGTATTTCTTGTTCCTGATAATTCACGGACCGAAAAGGGTGACTATTGTGATATTTTTTATAGACACACAAGATTGAAGTTGAGATAAAATTATGATGTAAACAAATTAAAGGTGTAGTCATTTTTTTTTTTTTTTTATGTAGGAAGGACACCGGCCAAGGGCAACAAAAAGCTAATAAAAGAAAAAAAATGCCCACTGAGATGCCGGTACCCGAATAGGGTCCGAAGCAGTGGTCAGAAATTGAAGCACAAGTGTCTTGAAACCTCCCTCTTGAAGGAGTTCAAGTCATAGGCAGTTGGGAATACAGAAGCAGGCAGGGAGTTCTAGAGTTTACCAGAGAAAGGGATGAATGATTGAGAATACTCGTTAACTCTTGCATTAGAGGGGTGAACAGAATACGGGTGAGAGAAAGAAGAAAGTTTTTTATCATATTAAATTATAGAGTTGAGACCAACGAATAATAATGAAACAACGTAAATTAACATCAAATGTAAGCAAATATAAGAGCGGGTTCATTTTTGAGAGAGGTGAGCGCAACAGTGATATTCTTTTATATCCAGAAATGGATGATATAGTTCCAGTGATTACTTTGCATATAACCGGGCAATATTCAGTAACAACCGGACAGTGGTAAAAAGTCCCTCTCACATCATCCAAACAAAGCACCAAACACTTGGTTGCCCTTCAAGCTTTTATTCTCTACATTTATTTATTCATTTTTTTTCCAGGACTATCAGCCTTCATAGGCACCGTCTTCCAAAGAAACAAAATGCTGAGGCCGTGAACCAGGAAGGACAAGCTCTAGGGAATTTTTTTTTTTTTTTTCGCGAAATTTTATTCTAAATAAATTTCTTAAGAATTGAGTCGGAAGATTAGTTTTCATGCATAAAGAATACACAAAGAGAAACATATGAACCATAACGAACTTCTATAAATAAACTATATTTCTTGAGACGAAAGGTAGTGAGCAGCATTTGGGCAAATTTTCATTTGATCAAATATACTGGAAGGGATCAGTTAAATTGAGGTATTTTGGCACACGTAGTATTAGGCATACACAGGAGTAAATAACATGACCTGGAATCAAAATATTGTTGTCACAAGACTCGCAGCAGCTTCCTATTGTACTGTACTAACGTTCGCACCAACACTACACCCGCCAGTACTGCATTGCGCGTGCAGCTCGCACTTCATCCAGCTTGCTGCACCTGCCAGTGCAAATCAACAAGCCTTCCATTGGTACGCGAAGTCGGCAGTAGTTGGATGTGCCTGCTGATAGACCGTGTGTGGTCTTCAACACGGGACACCAGTGTGTTGTGCAGTGTTGCTTTAGAATACTAACACTGGTATCAAATATTTTTGTATTCTTCATTTACTTTGTTTAATGCATTTAAAGTGATAAATTTCAGTTAGACTACCGATTTCCTCGAGGAGGAGGGAAGGCTCGTCTTTCTTACTACGGGATGATGGTGATGGTGGTGATAGAAGTGGCGACGATGATGCGTCAATGTCCATCAAAATACTCATAAAACAGTTATTGTTCACTGCTTTAATAAGGAACATGTTGGCCGAGAATAGGTGAGGTACTAGAGTTAGGGTGAGACGGGCTATGTGGCGGGTGTAGGTGGGAGAAGCGTGCGGGCTGCAAAGTGAAGGCGTGGAGGAGGGAGGAAGGAGAGAACAAGTATAATGGAAGAGGGAAAGGGACGAGGCATGAGTGAAACACACACACACACACACACACACACACACACACACACACACTGCTGTAGGAAGAAATACTACATAACGCGGCGATTCGATGTCTACCGTCGCATCCCTCTGCCAATGAATGTAAATTGGTGAATGTGTCTGTGTGTGTCTGGTTCATATGAAGTGTATTGGGAATAAAGTGAGGTGAGAGGAGGAGGAGGAGGAGGAGGAGGGGGAGGAGGAGGAAGAGGAGTTTTTTGTGTGTAAGTGGAAGTTGCTGTGGCGTATTTAACTTACAATTTTCTTACTACGAATTTGTCAACGCTATTTTCACAGGAGTGGGATTAGGGCTTCGGTGAGTCCATAATTTAGCGTCTCTCTCTCTCTCTCTCTCTCTCTCTCTCTCTCTCTCTCTCTCTCTCACTGCGGAAACAAAGAATATACAAAATTATTTTCCTTTTCCTGCAGTGGAATATATTTACCGCCTGTGCTCTGTGTGATTAATGGTCTTCAGGCGCACTCACACTCACGTCTCTAATTAATCTTATGTAGCACACCAGGTCTCGGCAACCAATATCTTCCTTTCCTCCTCACCCAGAGGGAATGTGGTGGCTCTACTACTACTACTACTATTACTACTACTAGTAGTAGTAGTAGTAGTAGTAGTAGTAGTACTTGTTGTTGTAATAAGAGTAGTTGTAGTAGTAGTAGTAGCAGTAGTAGTAGTAGTAGTAGTAGTAGTAGTAGTAGTAGTAGTAGTAGTAGTAGTAGTTGTTGTTGTTGTAACAACAACAGAAGCAGTAATAGTAGTAGTAGTAGTAGTAGTAGTAGTTGTTGTTGTTGTTGTAACAACAACAGAAGCAGTAATAGTAGTAGTAGTAGTAGTAGTAGTAGTAGTGGTGGTGGTAGTGCTGGTGGTGGTGGTGGTTGTAATGAATTTGTCAGTCTATCTACGCACTTATTATGTTTTTAATTTTCAGATGATTCTGGCGATGCTGCCTTGCCTCTGACGCCATCACGTAAATGATGAAATAGCTCCCCACCGTGCTGTATACTAAACACACACACACACACACACACACGAAATCGACCCAAATAATGGCGTGTGCGTTTCTTTATTATTTTTATGTATGATATCGATCAACAACTTAAAAATAATGGTTATAAACTAATTCCCAAAATACTGAGTGGTAAAGCACTTCCGTTAGCTAAGAAAATTTCAGCCAAGTCCGACTATTTCGACAAGAATAACGTTCACAATGTGTAGCTCTATCAACAGCACAGTTCCACAACAATGCTGTGTGACATGTAGCATGTTGCGCCGTGGCAAATATTATCAGATCCTCTAAACTATTTCATAATGCTGTGAATCTCTCTGGTATTTCCCGTTCATGTGTGTGGCTTTGTGTGTGAACGCGGTCCCGGATACACACATGTTCTTTCGGGTGGAGGTAGACACGAGCCCTCCTCCAAGCTCGGTCATCCCCGTTTTCACTTTAGTCGTGTTCAGATGCATGGATTATGTATTGTGAAGACGGGCTAGCTTATTTTTCTTTGCTCTCCCCTAATGAATAGCATCACCGAGCCTCGCGTTGCCATCATTGCAAACAGAGCACCGTGGTGAAGAGGAGTATATCGTAGCATTAGAAACACAGTCAGTTCCTCTGGTATCTAAACAACGCTGTTGAATGAATACTCGTATCTCTTAGGGCAACGTCTCCAGGGACAATACCAAAGAGAATGTTAATTGATCACTATATTTTTAATTGATGTTTTTTTTATTTTTAATTTATAATTGGCCTTTAATATTTGTATTGAAACATAAATTGCTTACCGACAGATACAAATGAATCACTGCATACCCATATACGTACTGAACGTACTATATACACATGCATACACACACATACATACATACATACATACATACATACTAATACATTCATGCTTACTTACACAAATATATACAGACAGATACACATACTCATACCTCAAAAAGGCAATTCTCCCAGTCAATTATTCCTTTTTCGATGACAATCAACCCTCGCACTCTTCTACATTAAATATTTCTGGTCTGTTTCATTCAAAATTAGAACTGCAAATTTCATCTCTTCTCATGCCAAAACTTGGAAAGCGGGTGTCCTGTATCGTCTCCCAAACTGCTGAAGCATGCAATAAAAAGGGGTGCGAAAGAGATAAATAGATGTGTTATTAAACATTGTCTTGCCATATGTACTTAAACCTGATGTATAATCACTACTAATTTAGAAACATAAATTTCTTATATAATTCAAGTAAGATTTCGGAGTTAATTTTATGATAACAATCAAAACGTTTGTTTCATTACAACACTTAGTTGTCGTATCAATGGTACGTGCGTGATAAGAGAAAGAAGAGATCATGTAAACGGTCTTACTGATGTTTAAGGTTAGCTATTTACGTTTCATCCAGTCGACTAGTTTAAATAATATTTTATTTTATTTATTTATTTATTTTTTGTTACAGTGTTTCTTCGTGTAATATCATTTATGAATAGAAGTATAAAATGGAATTAGATGAAGTATTGAGTATAGAGGTGCACCACACTTAATTGCTTTACATAAAGATGTTTATATATATATATATATATATATATATATATATATATATATATATATATATATATATATATATATATATATATGAGGGACACTGGCCAAGGGCGACAAAAATCCAATAAAAAAAAAAAAAAAAGCCTACTTAGATGCCAGTCCCAGAAAATGATCCAAAGCGGTAGTCAGAAATTGAAGGATAAGTGTCTTGAAACCTCCCTCTCGAAGGAATTCAAGTCATAGGAAGGTGGAAATACAGAAGCAGGCAGGGAGTTCCAGAGTTTACCAGAGAAAGGGATGAATGACTGAGAATACTCTTACTAACTCTTACATTAGAGAGATGGACAGAATAGGGGTGAGAGAAAGAAGTCTTGTGCAGCGAGGCCGCGGGAGGAGGGGAGCCATGCAGTTAGCAAGATCAGAAGAGCAGTTAGCATGAAAATAGCGGTAGAAGACAGCTAGAGATGCAACATTGCAGCGATGAAAGAGAGGCTGAAGACAGTCAGTTAGAGGAGAGGAGTTGATGAGACGAAAAGCTTTTGATTCCACACCTGTCTAGAACAGCGGTATGAGTGGAACCGCCCCCCCCCCCCCCGCCCAAGGACATGTGAAGCATACTCCATACATGGAGTATGGAGTATGCTTGTATAGAGTTAGCAGTTGGGAATGGGGGTGAGAAAAACTGTCGGAGACGTCTTCATAGAAGGTGTTTTAGCTAGAGATAATATGTGAGGTTTCTAGTTCATATTATAAGTAAAGGATAGACCGAGGATGTTCAGTGTTGAAGAGAGGGGCAGTTGAGTGTCAGTGAAGAAGAGAGAATAGTTGTCTGGAAGGTTGTGTCGAGTTGATAGATGGAGGAATTGAGTTTTTTAGGTACAGTAAAATCCCTCTTATCCGGCATCAACGGGACCGCCGACATGCCGGATACTTGAATAGAAGTGAAATTATGTTCACAATCACCACCCTACACTCACGCATCTTACCATAACAAAGATCAGCTGATCTTAATCAGCAGCTGATCTGATCAGCTGCTTAAGTGTAAGCACAACACGCTTCCTCTTTTCTACAACTTTTGGCATGATGAAGGCGTCAAGCGATAAACAGTGCACACGCGGGACTGAGTCACTGAGTAAACACAGTGCAGTGGACCGCGGGTGGCGCGAAGCAGTGCGCTCTGGTGGCGAGGGGACAAAGTATGCCTCGCGCGGGAATTTTAATCGATTTTATGAGTACACATTGATTTATTATTTTATTGTGCCGGATACTTGAAGCTGCCGGATACTCGAATGCCGGATGAGAGGGATTTTACTGTATTAAGTAATACCTAGTTTGCTCTGCCCCAATCAGAAATTTTAGAAAGATCAGAAGTCAAGCGTTTTGTTGCTTCCCTGCGTGAAATGTTTACTTCCTGAAGGGTTGGAGGTCTATGAAAAGACGTGGAAAAGTGCAGGGTGGTGTCATCAGCGTAGGAGTGGATAGAGCAAGAAGTTTGGTTTAAAAGATAATTGATAAATAATAGGAAGAGAGTGGGTGACAGGACAGAACACTGAGGAACACCAATGTTAATAGATTTAGAAGAAGAGCAGTGACTGTCTACCACAGCACCAATAGAACGGTCAGAAAGGAAACTTGAGATGAAGTTACAGAGAGAAGGATAGAAGCCGTAGGAGGGTAGTTTGGAAATTAAAGGTTTGTGCCCGACTCTATCAAAAGCTTTTGATATATCCAAGGCAACAGCAAAATTTTCAACAAAATCTCTAAAAGAGGATGACCAAGACTTAGTAAGGAAAGCCAGATGACTAATAGAGCGTCCTTGACGGAATCCATACTGGCGATCAGATAGAAGGTTGTGAAGTGATAGATGTTTAAGAATCTTCCTGTTGATGACAGATTTAAAAGTTTTAGATAGGCAGGAAATTAAAGCAATAGGACGGTAGTTTGAGGGATTAGAATGGTCACCCTTTTTAGAAACAGGTTGAATGTAGGTAAACTTCCAGCAAGAAGGAAAGGTAGACGTTGACAGACAGAGCTGAAAGAGTTTGACTAGGCAAAGCGCAAGCACGGAGGCACAGTTTCGGAGAACAATAGGAGGGATCCCATCAGATCGATAAGCTTTACAAGGATTTAGGCCAGCGTGGTCATGGAAAACATTATTGCGAAGAATTTTAATAGGTAGCATGAGGTAGTCAGAGGGTGGAGGAGAGTGAGAAACAAGACCTAAATCGTCCAAGGTAGAGTTTTTAGCAAAGTTTTGAGCGAAGAGTTCAGCTTTAGAGATAAATGTGATAGCAGTGGTGCCATCTGGTTGATATAAAGGAGGGAAAGAAGTTGCAAAGTTATTGCAGATATTTTTGGCTAGATGCCAGAAGTCACGGGGAGAGTTAGATCTTGAAAGATTTTGACATTCTGTTAATATTTTGTATTATTATTATAGAAAATATATTTATAACTTTTAGGCTGTTTACAAAATCAATAATTTCATAAAAACTGGAATTTTCTAAGGGAATGTTTTGGGGATTGTATTAAATGTTTTGGATGAATCTTAAAGTGCAGTAATATGATACGTTTTCCTATCTAAGGTTCTAGGGTAGATATTTTTGACAACCTTTTGCAATAATTCATTTGATAATCTTTTACAAAATCTAAATTGTCAATTCGATTAAGTTATCTATCGTTCTATGAAACACAATTTTTTTTTTTTTTTTTTATTAAATGCTGCTAAAATTTAACACACATCTTTCTCACATTTTTATGTAAAATGGAATGACTTCTTGTTTGTAGCTCTGAGGAAAGTCCCATTTACTGTATTAATTATGTGCACTAAGTATGATCATATTTCATGAGGATGTAATTTACCTATTTACTTCTTGATGTTATCATGGCCGGGAAAAATTTGGTTTGTATAAAATTTTAATGCCTATTCTGGTTCAGTATATCTTATTGACTGAAGGTTAATTGAATAATGCATAAGGTGTGGCAGATCTTTTATGAATGAAGTGAAAGATCGTTTCATATTCTGTGCGAGTCTGCTGGGTACATTGCGGGGAAGATAAGGAGTGTGACAGGGAGAATGTCGGGAGAAATGAAAGGATATAGATGAGATTTAAGATGGAAATTCAGAGGAGACAGAAGGGATGAGGTGAGATAGGGATGGTTGGGACGGAAAGAGAAGGGAAGAGGGATTGGTGCGGGATGCGATTCGTCATAGGAGACATAAGGGTCCTTCCATCGCACTGCCGCCCTCAGTAATCCTGTATCACATTCAACTTCGGTGGAAGGTTCCTGCTGGCCGGGCGTGGAGGTGTCTGTGTAATCCATTATACAGCGAGGCGCCGTTGCTGCAAGGGTACTGGGAAGTAATGGCTTGCTTAACTTGACGCAATTGCAGTCTGCCACCAACATCAACTGCTATTGTTCTGCATCTCTTAAGGGCTTGCAGGAAGAGGAGGAGGTGGAGGTAAAGGTGGAGAAGGAGGTGGAGGAGGTGGAGGAAGAGAAGGATGAGGAGGAATACACAGGACTATGACGATCAAACAGCAACACCCCAAGTAGATCTGACGATAATGTCTGGGTATACTATATGCTGCCACTATAGATCCTGTAGGCTAGATGCAAAAGGACAGTAAGATCAAATAAAAGAACATTATGGAGTACGGATAAGGAGCAGGAAGGAGGAAGAGTAGGAAGACAAAGGAAGAACAAATAATGGCAGGCATGTAGGTCCCTACGGTGATCTTTATGGGGTCTACAGTATCTATTATACAACATAAGGAAAAGATCGGTAACGATGAAGCCTGTTCCCACCCATCGCTCTCTACTATGGCTGGCAGGAAAAGAAATTTCATGCATCATGGAAAAACTGAGTGAAAATTTTTTAGGAAAAAGATAAGGCCTACCGCTATTGCTACTGGTATGCGCTGCTAGACTACAAAGCCTTTTCATAAATACCGAACCGAACGAATTTTAATTCCAGTTTGCTATAACAAGTGATAATACCTGAGTTGTGAACTGGAGTTCCAAAATTCCTTTGACATGAATCTTTTGCCAATTATCTTCAGGGTGTTTTGCCTTCTTGTTATATTTGATTGACCATCTGTAAATTAGGCAATACTTTAAACACTTCAATTAGATCCCCTCGCATCCTTCTTTTTTAAATAATGAATAACTTTAATTCATTAAGACTTTTTTTGTAGAGAGCATTTTTAATCATATATATACTTTAATCATATACTCTACGCTGTACTCTAACTTTTCATTATAAGTACATTTTTTTTCATAATATGGAAACCAAGTCGTATGCTTTTCTCTCTCTCTCTCTCTCTCTCTCTCTCTCTCTCTCTCTCTCTCTCTCTCTCTCTCTCTCTCTCTCTCTCTCTCTCTCTCTCTCTTTTTAAGGTACTTTTGATAAAAAAATAAATAAATAAAAATAAAAATGTCAGCGGTTTTAACGATATTTGAACAATGTTTCCTGTGTTTTAGATCGCCTGATATTAGGATTCCAAAGATTTTCCTTACTGCAGAAGGCTGTTTGTCATTCACGGAATACTGAACGTGATGATTATTGCTTTTGATGTGAAACAAAGTGCAAATATCAATATAAAATTTTAATCGTCACTTGTTGACCTAAGGAGTTAGTCGACCTAATTTTAACTGGAAAGTATCTTTGTCCTTTGTTGTACGTGATTTCGTTGCTGGATTGTTTCGTCTCGACATATTGACATGTTGCAAATGAGATCATCGATGCCATTAACATATATCAAAAAGAGAAAAGGGGAAGCACCGAACGCTTGGGTTCACCACTTTTTACATTAATCAGTTTAGAATTACCGTTTCCAAAGAGACAGTCATCACCCGGCGATTCAGTATGTACCCTTATGTCACTTATGGGGCACTTTATTTAGGTTGCCTTTTAGGAATCGAGATATATGGCATTTGCTGATTTGTCTTTATCGAACTCTCCAAAATTGTCATGAAAGAAGTCAAGCATGAGTGCACTTAGAAAGTGGACGCGAACGCTCAACTGCAAAAACCATGTTGCGATTTTTTTATTTATTTATTTATTTATTTTTTTTTTTTTTACCTTTATAAGTACCTAATAACGTCTCAAATGATGATTTCCATTAATTTACAAGCATTTCAGTCTGTTAGAACTTAAACACCTGTTGAATAATATGATTAGTGGGATCGATAGCAGTTTACTTATCCGGTGCTACATATCATTCAGAATTCTGGGCGAAAATTTTGTCAGGTCCAGCAGTTTTATTTACTATAAGCTTTTAATTTCAACTCAGCTGCGCGCAGAATGTCACCTAGAAATGTTTGGCTTCTAGATTCGAGAAGTCAGAATGATGTACCCATTTCACCAGTAAAGAGATAAAAAAAAAATACAAAGAATGATTGCCATTTTGCTTTCAATCATCTTTATAATTACTTTCTGCCTTGGCAAGTGATTTAATATCAAATTTGGAAGAGGTGAAGACAATTTGGAGAAGAAGGAATATGGTGGTTTGAGTCTGAAATAACCTTGCGGGCACCTGTTGGTGTACGTGTATGTGAGACAACGGTGTTCCCGCACTTCCCACTAATGGAGGTAGGGAGCCTGGACCTTCTGTCTTCCTCTTCCGCGGCACGGCTGATTACTGCCTGATCACTGTGACAAATTATTATCTTCTAACACACACACACACACACACACACACTCTCTCTCTCTCTCTCTCTCTCTCTCTCTCTCTCTCTCTCTCTCTCTCTCTCTCTCTCTCTCTCTCTCTCTCTCTCACAGTTAACCAGAGTTGCTTAAACACACACCTTATAGTTTGCCTTGTTTGCTGAATTAGTTTGTGTTCATGAAACTGCGAGTAAAGAGCAAGTTGTAATAATCAGGAATATTGGAGACTGGGTGGCGGTGTTCAGGCTGAGTGTGGGGCTTCGGTCACGGCAGGGAGACCGCGATGGGGACGGCAGAGCGTAGCAGGGTGAGGGAAGCATGGCAGGGCGTGGTGGATCGACAAGGTATAGTGGTAGAGCATATTAGTTTGGTTCCACTCAGGCTGAAAACAGAAGCTTTGATGTGTGAAAAGCTTAGTATTTCCAGCATTGCACCAGAACACTGACCATGCAGATAGTACGTAACACCTAGAATGTAAAGTCCGTAACCGACATGGGACGTGAGGCATTGTGGTAGTAAGCAGGGATGACTGAGAAATACTGAGGTCTTCTTATATTGATTACTCTAGAAAATTATCACATTAAGATAGATATACTGATGTGAGATGGATGCTTGTTTATCTTACCATGAGATACACACAGATAGACGGTCATTCATCCGCGCGCGCGCGCGCGCACACACACACACACACACACACACACACACACACACACACACACACACACACACACACACACACACACACACACACTCTTTTCCCAAGATACAGAATGTAGTTTGAAAAAAGGAATACAAACATACAAGTACACATACGGCATAGCAACAAACGAGGCTTAGGCGATAAAGGTAGTGCGAGGCTGTGATGGAAGAAAACTAAAGAGTAGAAAGGAAAAAGTTGTGAGGTGAACTGAGTGTTCGGGGTGGGGGCGTGACTGTTGTACGTATTATATCCTCCTCCTCCTCCTCCTCCTCTGATCCACTCCTTGAATATCTTTTCTTCTTTCCCTTCAGTGACACAACATTTTTTTATGCCAGACAGACAAAATAGTCTTGACCACAAGCCGCTCTCTTGCTTTCTCTTGCTCCGCTTCCTTCCTCTCGCCTCTCCGTCTCGGCCTGCCCTTCGGTCAGCCTCCTGCCTTCATTACCCAGAGCGGTGGTCAAAGGCACCTCAGGATGTCACTTTTTCTGACCGCTAGTGATGGAGTACTGACGGGATGAAGAATGAGTAGAGTGAAAGATTGAACGGAAGGGAGAGAGGGAGGGAAGAGCCAAAGCAGCTGTGAATGAGGCACGGAGGAGGAAGGCTGAAAAAGAACTGAAACTTGAAGGTGGCTGAGTCTCTATCTGGGAAGGAAGGTGTCAGACAGGGCTTGGTTTGGCTTGCCTTTGGATTTAATGGTATTCATGAACAGTAAACCCAGGGACCAACTCTCATCCCGGCGCTGGGCAGTGTATGCAACAATATGAATCAGGCCTCACACACACACACACACACAAACACACACACACACACACACACACACACACACACACACACACACACACACACACACACACACACACACACACACACACACGTTGCGTCCGCCGTGAGATGGGGTTGAAGTTTAGGTGATGCATCCTCATCCAGACTCTGTTGTGCTAACCATGATGAACGGCCATTCATAACTCAACCACGGCATGGGCTTCTTCACCACCACCTCTTCTTCCTCCTCCTCCTCCTCCTCCTCCTCCTCCTCATCCTCCTCCTCCTCCTCCTCCTCTTCTTCTTCCTTCTTCTCCTCATCCTCCTTTTCTCTCTTTACTAATCTGTGACTGTGAAGAAACGAAAGTTTATGAGGGACGCTGCGGTGGTGGTAGTGGTGGTGGTGGAATGCACGTCACACTGTCTCCACTTACCGTCATTCTTCACACTCAGTCATCTGAATTACAAAGTAGAGTGTGTTGATTTTTGTCTGACTGTGTTGCTGCGGTACGTACACGGGAGTAATTATTGTTCTTGTTATGACTGACTGTTTTGTGATGATGAATCTTTTCATTAATTTTTCATTGTTTTAATATTATTACTTTTTTTTTTATTAAATTGGGAAACAGTTGATGATTGCTGATGACAAGTGTGGGCGGCGAGGCGAAGGCAGTGGTAACGTGTTTCATTGGTTTAAAGGTTAAAGGTTGACGGTTCGTTAATACTCGTAAATGACGAGGCAGAGAGAAGAGAAAGTGCCGGACATTATAACTACACCTCACATGTATGATGGGTAGCCCTGGGCCCCCTCTTCACCCACGTGAGACTTGAGTCATCCTAGGTTATGGCAGTAACGTCTGACAACATTGAAAAGACCATGTTGAAACACAAATCTAAATTCATAGTGTTTCACAGCACAACATGTAGAACCAGAGCACAACAGGAACAGGGAAAAGACTGGTTTCTTTACTATATAATGCTAAAATAAGACGGTACCCATTTCACCATTGCTTGATGCCATTTGTCAGTGTTAGAATCTCGCGTCTACATTTTCGTATCCAAAAGGCTTTAATACTTTCAGATGTGTGAGCGTCTCATGGCTTGGTAACCTTTTCTTACAGTAACAATCTTGAAGATTAGCAGGGAGAAAATTATTTCAGGGCGCCTTAAGTGGTAGTGACTCGGTGCTCGAGGCGATCGGCGGTTTAGTTGTGGTGGTGACTCGCTGCTTAGTGCGCCTGTGGTGAGTCACGGTAGTGTTCAATGGCATGGTGTGGCTGGTGGTGAGTCATGGTGGTGCCTCGTGGCTTGGTGCGGCTGGTGATCGTGGTGGTGAGTCGCGGGCTTACCTGAGATAAATCTCTAGGGAAATCATGCATAATACTGGCTATTCAACATGACTCTCTCTCTCTCTCTCTCTCTCCTCTCTCTCTCTCTCTCTCTCTCTCTCTCTCTCTCTCTCTCTCTCTCTCTCTCTCTCTCTCTTTCTCTCTCT
>NC_087160.1:7580000-7667500 GCF_035594125.1 Scylla paramamosain
CAGCAATGAGACTTTATACATTTTTTTTTTCTTTCAGACATTCATTATTCTTGTCAAAACAAGATAATGAGGTGAGCGCTCAGACAAGGTGATTCGGGGAGGGGAGGGGGAATGAATGAACGATGAATAGAATATTGAAAATATCTCTCCGGTGGTCTGAAAAGTTTCCGAAACCTTATTGACAAGACGTGAACTTGTTGGTTCATTATAGGCTCCGCCTTGGACACCATGAGACCTGCCGCATGAAAAGGCGCTTTCCTTCCGGCCAACCTGCTTCACCTGCTTCCCGCTGCCAGCACCAATTACTGACTACCTCCATAACCTCAATGGAGCTTCCACGAATTACAAAGATACTCCTATCACAGTCACGTCGATCTCAACACAAGTTGATATACGTATGTACGGCATAGCTCTATGTGTATAGCTTATGAACAAAAAAAAAAAATGCGTGCATTAGCAACTGCAATCACTATCACTATCTCAAAAGATGATATGGAAAAAGTGAAAGGTAACCTTAGAGATCTCTACAGATTCATCGCTACGCCTCTTCTTGGCCCGAGGTGTGTGTGTGTGTGTGTGTGTGTGCTTGGTGGGCATGGCGGGTGTAGTAATGTCGTGCAGGCATGAAAACACACGTAATGAAGCGGGCGGGCTGGGAGGGGGGGAGGGGCCGGTGCTTGGAGGGCATGGCGGGTGTAGTACTGTTGTGCACGCATGAAAACACATGTAATGAATATTCACTCGGTCACACTTGGTTTTGGGTTTGCCTACAAGTTTGATTATATATATATATATATATATATATATATATATATATATATATATATATATATATATATATATATATATATATATATATATATATATATATATATATATATATATATATATATATATATATACATATATATACATATATATATATATATATATATATATATATATATATATATATATATATATATATATATATATATATATATATATATATATATATATATATATATTGTGCAGCTGGTTTCCCATTTTTTCTCACCCCCTATTCTGGTCTCTGTAATGCAAGAGTTAACTGGTACTCTCAATTATTCATCTCTTTTCTGGTAAACTCTTGAGCTCCCTGCCTACAACTTCTGTATTTCCTCCTTCTTATGACTTGAACTCAAGATGGAGGTTTCAAGGCACTTATTCGTTATTATTTTATTGTTTTTTTTGGCACTGCTTTGGAAAGTGGCATTTAAGTGGGCCTTTTTTTCTTTTTCTTTTTTTCTTTTTTGTTGTCCTTGGCCAGTGGCTGATGATGATTTCACTAAGTACGAGTATATACTACCATTAGTACTACTACTACTACTACTACTACTACTACTACTACTACTATCACTATTAATACTTCTGGTAATAATAATAATAATAATGATGATGATAATAATAATAATAATAATAATAATAATAATAATAATAATAATAATAATAATAATTAATAATGCTTACCTACTAATATGACCACACACAGATAGATAGAGATAGATAGATAGATAGATTTATTGACCACAACAAGTGATTACAATTACAACAGGACTCAGAGGATATGGTCCATAAAAATACTTTCTTTAAAAATCTATAAATGACTTAAAACGCAACACACAAAACGCCCATTATTCAAACAAAAGCATAAAACGCCTATAGCAGATCAAATTATCTTATACTCGTACACATGAATTCCATAACATAATTCCATAACTCATGACAAAATTATGACACTCATGACACACCATAAAGCACCTGGTACACCTAAAACATACTACACAACACATAAAACATTTAGAATATGAAAAAAAAAAACGGACGAAATACATCACATATGAAACGTATAAAATACATAGAACAGAATAAGTAGAACACATACCGAAAACGTAAAACACATAAAATATATTAAACAAAATAGAAACATACATGAACCATGCATTTTTCTTTCATTACTTTAATCAACTCGTTCACAAATATGATAAATAGGAAACATGAGGTAGAGGAACCATACAACATAAAACACAAAAACCAATAAAACACATCAAATACACACAAAGTACATTAGATAAATCAAACTAAAAACAACCATAAATGAACTATAATACATAAAGCTACTAAGACAAATAAAACACTTCAAACACACTTAAAAGTACATCACACATGAGGTAAAATACAACAATATAATATACTCATACTCGTAGTTACTTAAATATTTCTAAAATTTCATGGATTACTGCACATGCCTCATGATTGGAGATGTTATCATTAAATAGATCTTCTAATCTGGTGATATCATACATCTGACGAATATTTTCTGTGAGTGGACAAGCTTCAACTACATGTCTTTCAGTCTGCACTTGACCGCAGGAACACAAACGCTCCTCAACAGGGAGGCGGCCACGGCCCCTCCTGTTCCAGCGACCGGTCTCCACTGCCAAGCTGTGTCCACATATACGGAAGCGTGTGAAGGATATGCGCTGGAATTCATTGATTACATGTTTCGTCTTATAGATATCATGTAGTGTAAAATGCGGGTTGATTTCTTTATATACAAGGCACCGTGATGAGTTTGAGGCAGTTATAGCACTGTGTACCTTTTCAATTAACGAAGTCATGCTGGGAACTTCATTTTCCAATAATTCTTTAATGAATTTGCCTGTGCGAGTGTTTGCTTGTGTTGTACTTGTAATTGCGAATGACAGTGGATCATCAGGCATAGTGGATCTTTCAGACAACATTTCATGGAAAAACTTATGTTGTTTATATCTGATAAAATCTGGAAGCGATGGGTAGCCAGCCTCGGCATAGCATACTTGATTTGATGTCGTCCTTCTCACTCCTAATAGTTGCTTTAGTGACCAGTTGTATAATTTAATAACGGGCTTAATATCGGCACACACCCAGGATTCGCATCCATACATGAGCGACGACATCAATGCGGCATCAAATACCCGCCGCTTGACAATGAAAGGCACATCGTTGTTCTTTGTAAGAAAAGACACATATTTTAGGACATGACACAACTTATTTTTAGCATGGACACTAACAGACGAGGACACCGAGCCGTCACTAGTAAAGGGTGACCCCAGGTAAACATAACTAGTACAGTGTTCCATCACTAGTCCCTCCACACGGATCGGCTCCGCGTCCCCGTCCTCACCGTTAATTACAAAAAACTTAGTCTTGCTGTTATTTACAACCATGCCATATTCCTGACAGAACTGTTGGAGAATCTCAACCTTTTTAATCATAGTGTGTCTAGCCGTTGACAGTATCACAGTATCATCCATGAGTACCAATATATGTAACCATTCTAAAAATCTCTCAGGGTTGCATTTTTCTTTCATTACTTTAATCAACTCGTTCACAAATATGATAAATAGGAAACATGAGGTAGAGGAACCCTGCCTGACACCCAGTGTTGCCGTGACAACTGCTGAACCCACAATACTTTCGGTTACCCGGTACATGGATACTAGCGCCGCTAACATTACCATACCGCAACCCAACCTCTTTAATACAGAGAACAACTTTTGTCGTGGTACCATGTCATACGCTTTTGAGAAATCAACAAAGCCTACAAACAATTTAATTTTCTTCCTCTTTGCCGTATCAGTTAAAAGTCTCAGTGACAATGTGTTCTAGACAACCTCGGTGTTTCTGTGCTCCCGCCTGTTCCCGAAACGGTTTAAACCAACAAATTAATCTATCACACAACACCATATCATATAATTTCGCAATACAATTAAGTACACTAATGCCTCGATAGTTGTGAGGATTCATTCTATCTCCTTTCTTGAAAATTGTAAAAACTTTAGCTCTTACCCATGACTGGGGGTAATGCTGAGAGAGGAAAACATTATTAAATAAAGTGGCCAAAGTGACCATCCACTGGGCTGGCAGGAGCGAGAACACGCCCGGTGGAAGACCGTCTGGTCCGCACGCCTTATCTACTTTCATTTTTCTGACTTGTTGCTTTATCTGAGCGGGTGATATAAGCTCATCCAGAACTGGAATAGTGACCTCCGTGTTCACATCTACCACGTCTGTGTCAGCCACGCCAGGGGGGTTCAGCACTGATTGAAAATGAGCCTTGAATTCCTCGTCACTAGGGCTGGAGTATTCACCCGGACTGTCTATGCTAAAGTTACCTTTCCAGTTTATGGCCTTCCATACCCTCACATCATCCGTGTCATCTAGCAACCTCTCCCACCTCCCCAGGTTTACATCTTCCTGCTCTCTTCTCTGCTCAGCCGTACGCATACTATTTTGAACACATGAATATAGAGTTTCTGTAAGTTTCCTCTCAAATTCATTTATTCCTGCATTTGCATTAACTAACTCCATTTGTGCAAGGTTATTCACAAACACATCTTTATCAATTGTGCTGTATCTAAGAGACTTCCTCACCAGCCCAGTCCTAGCAGCGTTACCATGTAGAAAGGCACTATCACCCAGCGATCTAGCTCTGACCAAGATGCCATCCAAATTCGCTCCCGTACTGGTGACTGTAACTGTAATGGGGGCGTGATCGGAGGGGAGATCGTCTCGCTGTATCACACAGAAGTCACTCATATGGCTAATCAGCGTTGGCGAGGCAACACATGTGTCTACTTCAGAGATCCACGCGTCACCTCTCCGGTACGTTTTATCGCCAGGGAAATGCTTGTTTTGACACTTGAGATTATTAACTACTAGCAACGAATTGTCAATACATATAGATGACAAACTCTGCATTATCATTAGGACTGTTAACATCATCATGAATCTCTGGATACGAAAAGTCATGTAAATTTGGTAATCCCATTAGCAATAATAATTCTCTCACACTCTTACCAAATCTAGCATTCACATCACCAATCACAACATACCCGTTCGGCATGTGTCGAGCATTCAACTTTTCTTGGATTGATGAAAATGATTCACATGAAAAATACCTTGAGTCACAAGGAGGGACATAACAGAACCCAAACAATACTCCCGGTACATTACGGAACTGAAGCCACACTTGGTCTCCAATACCCGTATCAATATTAAACACACAATGAGACAACCAATTTTTAACACACACCACTGTCCCTCCTCGGTCAGCAGATCCAACCACCTTACTTCTAAACGTGACATAGCCCGGAAGCGACACAGGTAGAGGAGTCTTCACTTCGTTAATGCTAATCACATCATAATCAAGGAGAAGTTGCTGAACATGAGGCTTTTCAAGTTTAGTACATACCTTATTAATATTCCATGACAGTATTTTTATTTTGTTCACTTGTTGTGGTGTCCTTAAAAAAACTGAGGATTCCAGCTGTCAATTACAACGGCATCCCGGTACAGTTTGCGCTCGCGTGTGTCCAGGCGGATGGTACAGCCAACATTCTCAGGTCGTGCTTTCTCTCTTGTCTCCACTTCCCGCAGTCTACGCCACTCCGCCCTCACACTCGGATGGACATCCTTCTTGATAAAAATCTTGTTGTAGTTGTCACCGGCATCTTTCAGATGTTTAGCATTTTGCAAAATAAGAGTACGTTGATGTTTGTTGGCCAGCGTAAACAGTATGGGGCGGCGTCTAGGTGACTGGGCACCAGTAGCAGCAGGTCGCGCGCTACCTCCTAGTCTACGGTGAGTTCCCATGACACCAGCCACGCCCACTTCTGACCATATTTTGGTGATCTTCTCTTCTTCGGTCACAGCACCATCCAGCGCCTCGTTTTCGTCTGGTACGCCCAGAATAACAATGTTTGCTTCACGCTCCTTCCTGTCAAGTGTTTCGAGGAACTGCTGCTGCTTCGTTAGTATTTCTGCCTGCTTGTCGACCTGGGACTTGAGCTCACTGTAGTTCTTATTTATTTGGCTGTCTGGAGATGTCACACACACACACACACACACACACACACACACATACACACACAACTTTTTTCCATGTTTCAGTCCAAGTCTCACAAGTTAACTCACTATTACTGTAGGCGGTCTTTTACTCTGCCTTTACCCTCTACTTCTCACGTCCGTCACTTTCCTCCTCTTTCCTCTACTCCACGTGCCTCCTCTCCCTCCATTCTTCCGGGAAAGATTGGCGCGGGTACCTGGTGAAAGGAATAGAAAAAATGAAGTAGCAGCAGCGAGGCAAGGCTGATTGCCCAAGGACAGGCTACTGTGTGTTGATTTTGCACATAAATTAAACTGGCCTTTTCTCTGGACAGAAAATTGAAACGTGATGCTTTCATAATTGCATGCATACTTAATGATAATGAATATAGGTCCGCAATGAGACTTGTTGCCGGGAGTGTGTCCAGCATATTATTATTGTTTTTTAGTCTTTGAGTGTAAAAAATAAATAAATAAAACGGAAATAAGAACTGAAAGCCAGCAGAGTCCGGGGCGAATGGAGAAGTATTAGGCTGCGGATAGGGACTGCTTCTATTCACTCCTTCACTGAGTCCAGAACGAAAGGATAAGTATAATAAAGCTATGGGCACCACATTGTTACCCTCACATTGTTGCCATCAGACTTACTGCCATACTACTCTCGCTACAAGTACCGTCACATTGTTATGGGCTTACATTGATTGTGTCACACGCTGATATACGTACCGTTACTGTTATGGCGTCACACCGTTACCGTCCTATTGTTACAACGTCATTGTTACCGTTGTACTGTTACTGTGATATTGTTATTGCATCGTAGTATTACCTTCACACTGTCGTACCGTCACATTGTTACCCTCACAATGCTATAACGTTACCAACGAAGGACGCGTGGACAGTGTGTTATTCATTATTTTATGGAGCCGTGTCACTTGCGACTACGTTTGTTACTTTTTTTCATATATTTTTTTTGTTTTTTTTTTTTTTTTTCGCCGATTTTTCTTCCATACCGCTGCTCGAGGCGCTTTTATTTCTAGCTCCACAATGGTTAAAGTTTTTAATTTGTTCCTTTTTGCCAATCTTTTGTCTTTTTCTCTTCTTTTAAGAGAGAGAGAGAGAGAGAGAGAGAGAGAGAGAGAGAGAGAGAGAGAGAATAACTACTGGCATGTAGTGGAGTGGGATGGCAAAAAGCACTGATACCACCTGTAGTCACCTGGTGAAGTGTGGGAGGTGAGGGTGGTGGTAGCGAGCATAGGCACCTCCAAGGGTGTGGTTTGTCACCGCTGCTGTTGCTGCTGCTACTGAGGCTCTGTGGTTGGCGGTGCTGTGATGACGCTTTTGTGTGGACTCGTATATCTGTTGATGAAGGTCGCGATGTGGATGTGGGTGCTGTACAATGATGATTCAATCTGTTGTTACTGTTATTAGTAGTGAAGTCTGGGCTTGGTAAATGGCAAACAGTAAGTGTGTTAAAATTTATTGGTTTTGCTAACCTTCATACGCGTCACGCGTTTCATTACTAAGGTGGATGCAGTACTTCCATGTCACCCAATTTTTGTTCCGTTAAACCTGTGTCGTTACTAATTTTTTTTCCCAAGTGTCGGGGTTTGAAGTCAAGTATTCCTCTCCGATGTAGTTATTATTCTGTAATGTGAGGGAAACGAAATATAAGATTCAGGATGTAAAAGAATTGCAAAATCTTGAAAGAACATATTCTGAGTGCATGAAGTTAGAAAAGGTTGAAGAACACTGGCCTGAACAATACCTGTCATGGGATTGAACTGGAAAAGAAAGCGAGCAAGTACATGTTCACACAGGCCAAAAAAAAAAAAAAAAAAAAAGTACGTTGCCAGCCACTGTGGGCGGAGGTAAAAAAAAAAGTTGCATGGAAATAGAACTACTGGCTATTCACTTGCCTTTCCTTGGAGCTTGCCTGCCAACTTGCCTCTAACTTGACTTGCCGAATTTTTTCGTCAAATATATGTTTACACACGACAAGTAAGTTGCGCACTTGCTTTTCCCTCTCTACTTGCCCCGAGTAAATGAGGCTATATAGTCAGACATACATTCACACATTTAGAAAGAATTTTATAGCAATACATACGTACATGCACACATGTGCACATACATAGATGCTGACAGATAGACAGACAGACAGCTATAAACAGACAGGAACCGTACTCTGTTAATTATTTTCATCATCAGTATTAACCTTTTGTATGAGGATTTCTTCTTTCTCGGCTGTTAAATAGATGGCCATAGAGCTGCATAGTTATCGTTCATTATTTTTGAAAGGAGAGGAGCTTTAGATATGTTAAACAAGTTTTACTTATTTTGTTACAGACAGGTGCAGTCAATAGCGCAATAATGTGCTACACTCTTTTTCCACTGTCTTCAGCATTCTACTGTATGATGGGATTTGATAAAGGGGTAAAGTATATCGGTTATAATAAGGGTGAAGATCCTTAATATTTATAATCAGGACGGTATTGGAAAGCTTGAGAGATTTAAAAGAGAGACATGAAAACATTGATTCTCAAATGGAGTGCTAGATGACTAGAATAGGCTAATTTTCAGGTTCTTCGTAGCAAGAAAAAATAAAAAAAAATAAAAGAATACTAGATTTATGGCTGGGGAGTATAGATGTATGTAGGTATGTATGTCACGTTTAATAGAAACTACCACCTGGAAGCGTGCTGGGCTCCTGCAGCTTCTCTTATGGTTTATGTATGTGTGCAAACGCTGAGGGGAATGAGGAACATGAGTGAGTTTTATTGCGTCTTCCGTATGGTGAAGGGAGGCATTCCTTATCAGGCATTTTGCTTTACTAGTATTCCCGTTATGACTGGGAATGTAAAGGCGGCGGAGCAAGGAACTGGCCAGCCTACTCCATATGGTAAGGCCCAGGAAGGATGACGCTACCTGTTTTATGCCAATGCCCAGAATTTGAGTACGGCACAGCTTTAATATTCTCTTAGACAAATGAGAAAATTTATGTAAAGAAAATAAAGAGGGAAGGTGATTTGTTCGTTTTTCTGTTTATATGTTTGGCTCTATCTGTGTGTTTTGTCTCTATCCTCTAAAACAGACCACCCATGTATCTTGTCACTCCCTTGCACGTTTCTGTCTGCTTAGAAATGCAAAATAATAATACATGCTCATAGATAAACGTCCATCTTGTCATCATAACACAACTCTCCAAGATTTTATCGCAATCACCACACCATCACAGTCACCACTATCACAATCACCACCACCACACTATACATAAAATCACCGAAACCACCAGCACCTTTGCCACCACTACAATATGTTTAACACCAATTTTTCAACGCCACCATCCCAACCACTAAAACCACCACCACCAACAACCAATCTGACGCCTCCGTGATGACATTAAATGCGTTGGCACTCCTTCCCTTTCCCTCAGCCAGCAGTGAGCCAATAATGGGTTTAGGATTTGTTTATCAATACCTGGCCCGATGCAGTACCACCATCTCTCTCTCTCTCTCTCTCTCTCTCTCTCTCTCTCTCTCTCTCTCTCTCTCTCTCTCTGAGGAGACCCAAGGCAAACAAAATCGTACTCGTCAAACACCCGCCTTTTTGCATGTATTATTTATTTATTTATTTACCTTTTATTTATTTTTTTTATTTACTTATTTCATTTCTTTATTTATTCATTTATTTTATTTTATTTTGTTTTATTTTATCATTTACTTATTTGTTATTTTTTTTATTTATTTATTTATTTATTTTGTTATTTTATTTATATATTTATTTTTTATTTTTTTTTTTTTACCATGGCTGTGTGGTAAGGAGGACTAAGAGTGGGCATGAAGGATGGAGTGGTGCGAAAATGAAGTGTTTGGATGTAAGAAAAAGGATTGGAGTAATGTAGAGTTGATCACAGATAACTGCATGCCAGGTTGTCTTTTAGTACGAGCTGTCTTGATACCTCCTTCAGCTTTATATTGATTTCACGGCCTAAGTCCTAATTTTCATCTTTGGATCATAACTTTATTTCCTCCAAGCTTCTCGTTATATTCCTCACTGAAACAGATCTTTGAGGTTACTAACAACAATTTTTTTGTTTCCTTCTGCTCTTGTGTCTGCACTAAAGCTTGCTGTTCCGTTTATACATCCAACGATTCGACTTGTTTTCGTGGCCACGCTTTTGAATCCTCTGAATTTCTTATCATCTGGTTGAGCCTTCAGTGGCATTCTTTTAACAAATTTTTCGTATTGTATATCTCTCAGTCGACTCCTAATGTTGTGTACATACAATTCTGACTTCCAAAGTGGAGTACATATTGTAACTCATTTTTCCTTGCTGAAATCTCCATCCTTGGAGATTTCAGTTTCCACTCAGTTTTTATCATTAGCTTTGGCTATCATCTTCTTGTACCGAAGAAACCTTTAACTTTACTGCAATACATGACGTAGAGCAATTAGCGCAACGACCTGCCCAAATTCCTGATAACTTTGGAGATGCATCCAACATTCTCGACTTTTCCGGACTTGTCACCCTTCAGCCTAGTATATGAAACTGTTAGGAGCTTGCAGTCACAGCATCATTTTAGTATGTAGTCTTACTGCTCCAGCGCTATCTCTGGTCCTATCAGAGTTGACTTCTAGCTTTACGGCTGTGCCTAGTGGGAAGACCCGAAAGGATACTATTCTGATTTTACTTTGTATAACTGTTGTAACAGTTTAACAGTTGTATTTGTCTCTGAGATCCATATCTTTGAGTAGAGTGGCTAACAGAAGAGCTTGTCTCTCACACTGGAGCATACATTCCACACTCTCCTTTTCATATTAAAAAAATTCGCAAACCTTTGCTTAATTTAGCTTGCTTTCGTGCTGTCCCAGAAAAAGGCGGCTTTCACAAGGTGCCTTAAACTTGCGTCCCTTGAAACTCATAAACTTTATATGTGTGGCTGACATCATGCACGATCTGTCCTTAAGCTTACCAGAAAAAAAAAAAATTAACATCTTGCTAGCTTTTCTCATAACTTATGGCATCTAACCCAAAAATATCTCCAATACAAGATTTTACCCGCGCGGTACCGGTGTCATATAGGTAAGTCACCAGCTACTAGTTTCAAAAGACCAAGTGCGCGCGCAGCCCTATTTTTTACTGCCAGCCGTATGGCTCATTTACTCCCAGCCACGGCAACGCACAGACCTCCCTGAGAGAGAGAGGGAGAGAGAGAGAGAGAGAGAGAGAGAGAGAGAGAGAGAGAGAGAGAGGCATGGAAAATTGAAATGCATCACTGGTGCCTTAAACAGGCCTTACCCATCTACTGCAAACATGGTTAAATTTTTATTTGAATTCTTTCCTTTGAATATCCGTCTAACATTCGCTAAACTCTGCGTATACCAACCAGGCAAATAATAAATCACCTGTTTCTCTCTTCTTTAATGTTGTAAACATACATTGTTGGATTGAAATATTTCGGGTTTTATGGAAATAGTCCTAGCCTACTAATTTCAAGACAATGGTTATTTATTTATCAGCAAAATATGATGCCTTTTTTTTATATATTATGATCTACCCATTCAAAGGCTCAGCAATTATGTTAATGAACTGAAAACTAGCCTAACGGAAGGAAGCCTAGCACTCTGATGAAAATGGTGATGTTAATTAAGTATTATCTAACATTTCTCTTAGCTGAAAAATTCTGTAAACCTTATGCGTATGTGAGGATTATTGTAAAGGATTTTTCAGCGCATAAAAAAAAAATAATAAAAAATCATCTGGCATCACAGGCGGATCCATGGTGAAACAGGCCGGTGTAGTTTACTCGAGCTCTATCCAGAACTCGGGATCAGCGCATGCATGAACAGCAAGCCAGATGTACGGTTCGATGCCTGATTTGCGCCCTGTCTTCACAGAGTGAGCATCTCTCTTCTGCTCTAAGGGTGAATTCGGTAGATGGTATATTCGGCTCGTGGTTTCTTGGGACGGTTTGAATACTCAGATACATTACGTTCGTGTCTAATGACACTGTTCTTACATTTTATGTGATCTTCGTTGCCTCAATAAAGCATTTTTTTTTTTTTTTTCCAGTGGACCACACTCGATAAGGACGAATTCGCTTTTAGAAACTAAACATACCTTTTGACTAGTAGATGATACATTCGGCTCATGGTTTCTTGGGAAACCTAACCTAACTAAACCTAACCAAACCTAACCTAACTCAGCCTGACCTAACTCAACCTACCCTAACCTAACTCAGCCTGACTTAACCTGCCTTAACCTAACCTAACTAAACTTAACGTAACCTAACTAATGTAAGAACAATTGCTTTAGACACAAAAACAATGTATCTGAGCATTCAAACCGTCCCAAGAAACCATGAGCCGAATATACCATCTACTGAATTCATCCTCAGAGCAGCAGGGAGATGCTCACTCCGTGATGACAGGGCGCAAATCAGGCATCGAACCGTACATCTGGCTTGTTCTTCACGCATGCGCTGATCCCGAGTTCTGGATAGACCTCGAGTGAACTACACCGCCTTGTTTAACCATGGATCCGCCTGTGATGCCAGCCGATTTTTTATTTATTTATTTATTTTTTTTTTTTCTATGCGCTGAAAAATCCTTTACAACTTAAAGATAGTGGGAAAATATGTAAAACGGGGTTTAGCAAAGTGAAACATTTTTGAAACCCACACTATAAGTTGCCTGTCGTGGGTGCGTATAATGTGACGAATAGCAATGCCAGTGATGTTCGTGGTGCTAGCGACTTGTGGCTACCACCAGTGTTTATGAATGGTGTTATATCACCTCGGTAATGGTAAATCACCACAACGCCAATGTACATTCGACTGGTAGGCTACTTCTAAGTGAGGGAATGAGGGGTTAGCATTACATTATTCACTTCACTGAACGATAAGTAGGCTGTTGCAATTCACAATTGAGTGTATGGCGGGACTTAAAAAGTAATTGTAATAACACGATTCATAAGCAGGACTGAATCACTTTAGAAGTGAAGAAGTGTGTGGTACTCTCTGAAGCAGCGCTCTAGAGAGTACCTACATCACACTCATTACATCGCGAGTCAATGCGCTTACAAAGCGCGTCTTGTCATGTGGCTACCTACACATGCACAGGCTAGAGTAAGGTTTGGAGTACACGCAGTGTGTCTTCTGTCAAGTTCAATTTAGCAAATAAAGAGTCTAGACTTTTTTAAAGTTGCCGTTGTAAATTCACGGCGTCGGCACTTAGCGCGGGTCTGTGAGACACTGTAAATTTATGGCGTTGGCATTGGGCGGTTAATCAGTGCCTTCACTCTTTCGTTAATTTTATTGGTAAAGTCTGAAATCCCCTACCTGTTTGTGGTTTTTTTTTTTTTCGTTTCAAGTATCAAGACACTTCCGGAATTCAACCGATTTTTTTTTTTGTCTGATTTTCTGGTATAGGTAAGCTGTTCAGCCTCTTTTTTATTTATTATTGTTTTTTTTTTTTTTTTTACTGGTGAATCTCTTAAACATGTGAAAAAAATAAAGCAGTCGACAAAGATAAGTGAAGAAGGTTGTGGGAGACCTTCATTCTGCAATACAATCGTAAAGACCGATGATATGATGAAGGATGAGTAGTTTAAGGAATGAGAATGTTGAATTAGAAATAATATGAGGGAGATGGGTGAATGAGGTAGTGTGTTAATATAGTTGGGAAGTTCAGATAATATATGGAAATTGCTTATGAGTTAATGTTCCTTAGTATGCATTGTACTGGTGATGATGTAGGTGTTGATTGAAAGTCTCTCTCTCTCTCTCTCTCTCTCTCTCTCTCTCTCTCTCTCTCTCTCTCTCTCTCTCTCTCTCTCGACAAATTTCAGAAAAAAGGAAGACATTCACTTTTGCTTATAATTTCTACAAGAAAATGGCTAATTATGATGATTTTTGGAAACCATTTTAGAGAAATAAGCCTTTTAAACACGCTGATAAGGAGAGAGAGAGAGAGAGAGAGAGAGAGAGAGAGAGAGAGAGAGAGAGAGAGAGAGAGAGAGAGAGAGAGAGAGAGAGAGAGAGACTTGTGTTTTATGTACATATGTATACATATTGAGAGAAGGGCAGGTGGTGTGTGGGATAGCGAAGTATGCCAACACCACCACCACCACTCCACCATCACATCACCAACACCACCACCGCCATCACTACCATCACCACCACCAGCACCACCACTATCCATAACAACAGGCGGCGTGTGGTTGTGGTGATGAGGTGGAGGATGTCATCAGTGGTGTTCGTGGTCAACAACTATCTCCCTTTGAAGGCTTCACGTCAATATGATCTGTGTGGCAGTGTTGTGTCCCGCGGCCCAGTGGAATAACACCCAGCAAGGGAGGGCAGGTGCTGGCAAGTGCAGGATGGAGTGATGAATGTTAGGAGAAGCTCGGTTGTGTTGAAGAATGGGTATGTGTTTGGGATGCTAGGAGGTGGTAAAGGAGCTGTGGGTATTATAGATGCCAGATTTGCGGGAAGATGCTGATAGCTCAAAAATATTGTGAAATGCTAAAGACAGACGTTATTATTGGTGTTACTGAGGTGATTTTGTGTTTTTGGGGTTTTAGGTGTTCTTCAAATGTGTATGCAACAGTGTACATAAAGACAAGAACGACATCGTGTCCATCGAAGCAGAATGTTAATAGCCATAAAAAAAAAAAAAAAAAAAAAAAATCATGGATAGAGGCCGTAAAATGCAAGACAGCAGTTTTATTCTTGTGTGGTACTCGAATTGGTGTTTTCACGTCCTGCAGTCAAAATATTGTCTCTCCGTGTGTGAGACGCTTGCTGAATGTGCTGACCCACTGTTGCTCGGCTGTGAACCTTGCCTTTTGCGTCGTTTGCGGCTGAAGGAATGGAGGGACCGACGGGAGAGGAAGTTGGGAGAGAGCTGAACTTGTTATTGTCGTTATCTCTCTCTCTCTCTCTCTCTCTCTCTCTCTCTCTCTCTCTCTCTCTCTCTCTCTCTCTCTCTCTCTCGTTGTTGTTGTTGTTGTTGTTGTTGTTGTTGTTGTTGTTGTTGTTGTTGTTGTTGTTGTTGTTGTTGTTGTTGTTGTTGTTGTTGTTGTTGTTGTTGTTGTTCAACGTTGTTGTTGTTGTTGTTGTTGTTGTTGTTGTTGTTGTTGTTGTTGTTGTTGTTGTTGCTGATACAGCTGCTGCTACTGGCATTGTTGTCTGGGTGTGTATGCGTCAGGGTGTCGAGGGTAATGGTGACGAACGAGTGCAGTGTAGCGTGTAAGTGAGGTACGAAGGGGCAGGCCCGAGCTGCCTTCTTGTCACGTTAGTGCAGATCACTAGTATTGATGGAACGTGTGGCCATGCATATACATGTATTGAGCTGCATGGTGGTATAGGACAGACGGGAGGGGAGGACGTGTGGCTGGACTGGCCTGTGCGACAGGCGTGTGGTGGAGCTGAGCAAGGTGACAGGCGTGTGGCAGAGCTGAGCAGGGTGACAGGCGTGTGGCAGAGCTGAGCAGGATGACAGGTGTGTGGCGGAGTTGAGCAGTTTGACAGGTGTGTGGTAGAGCTGAGCAGGGTGACAGGTGCGTGGCAGAACTGAGCAGGATGACAGCTGTGTGGCGGAGCTGAGCAGGTTGACAGGAGCGTGGCGGAGCTGAGCAGAATGACAGGCGTGTGGCGGAGCTGAGCAGGGTGACGTGTGTGTGGCGGGACTGCCCAGGATGACGGGTGTGATGTTGAGGCTGGCTGGTATTACGAGCGTGTGACGGGCTGACTCTGGTGACGCGCTCGATGTTCCTGCAGACAAAGAAAGTAGCTTTCCAAATGAATTCCACATTTCAGTGAGGTGTTTGCAAACTCGAGGCTGATCCTGCGTACATCCCTGCCTCTCCGGTTTCTCTCATCAAAGGAGGTTCTAGTGTATAGCTGTCTAATAGTGAAAAGATTTTATTATTATTATTATTTATTTTTTTTTTACTTCTCTGCGCTTGTAAAACAGCAAGTTGTCGCTCCTCGTATCGGTGAGGGAGTCTTATTTATTTGATACCAAAGGAGGAAGAGGAGGAGGAGGAGGAGGAGGAGAAGGAGGAAGACGAGGTGGTGTGGTGATGGCGGCAAGGCGTCGTCGCGATAGATGTTAGTTATATTGACACCTCGGACGCAAAATCCTCCGAAGAAAAAGTAACCAAATTTCCGGATGCTGTCAAGATGGGGAGGGCGGGGAAGATGACAGGAAATAAAAAGGGAAAGGGTGGGGGGAGACTGGATCTTGGGTTGTGGATGATGGAATAGGACAAGGTGAGCAGGAGCCATATATATATATATATATATATATATATATATATATATATATATATATATATATATATATATATATATATATATATATATATATATATATATATATATATATATATATATATAATTTTTTGTTTTTTGAGAGGAAGTGCTCTGAAGCTCCAATAAAGCGATAGGTTTCAGTAGATTATGGGGAAGCCTTGCTGTCTCCTGTAGCGTCTTTCTTTGGTGTGGTGCTTAGTGATGTGACATTCTATAGTTTTGTCTCCTCTCCCTCTAAGCTCCGGAAACACCCCATGAGGTTTCTTTTTCGTGGAAGAAGTCATCTCGGAGACACACTCTACCTTGAAGGATCAGTTCGCCGTGAGCTGCTCTCCTCTTCGTCTTGATTTTCTAATAACTTCCTGATTGGGCTCAGCAATTCTACTAAATTCATCCACTACCACCCTGGTGAATAACGAATGGGAAGACCACCACTTCATCCCTCCTCCCTGTGTGGATGCCAGGGGACCAGCATCATTCCGCCAAAGAGTGAGTGAGCATCATGTTTTCTGATGACCTGATGAATTTAGTACCAGAGAGACGTCTTACATACGATTCTTGTGATCTGTGCACCGAAAGTGGGATGCAGTCAACTCGACAAACATTTTAAATTCTTTTGTATTCATTTCAAACAAATTAAAAAAATCACTGGATTACAATTATTTACCAAATTTGGGAATAAATATCCAAAGCTCCCACATTAAGGTTTTCTAGAATTAAATTCATGCACCCATGCTGTTGTTTAACGCCTACGCCACAGCAATATCACTATTTCAGCATTCATACTCATCAAAGGCAGCCTACACACTACTGCCTGTTGATTTTGACAATTTGACACAGGTAGTTGGAACGGTACTTACTCAAAATGAAGAATCAAATAATTTCTTATGAATTAAATCGAATAGATTCGCTTGGTCTAAACGCACTCTAAGGACTCACATGAAAATCCTCGACGGGGGTTATCAGAAATCAGCCTCCTCCTTCGCCACTTGTTATATGTTGCACATTTTTTTCGAGACAACCTGTGCATAGCACCGGGCACCAAACGCCATCAGAACGAGAGGATGAGGCCCCTTATTAATAAATAAAAACTACTACTACTACTACTACTACTACTACTGCTACTGCTGGTGCTACTGCTGCTGCTGCTGCTGCTGCCGCTGCTGCTGCTGCTGCTGCTACTGCTGCTACTGCTGCTACACGTATCTCCCTCTCATTCATCCGGGACACCAGCAGGGCGCCTCAAGCCATTAATCTCAATCGTCAGCCTCGCAAAGTAACTTAAGAGCAAAGTTTAAAAGCCTGGTATGCTCTCTCTCTCTCTCTCTCTCTCTCTCTCTCTCTCTCTCTCTCTCTCTCTCTCTCTCTCTCTCTCTCTCTCTCTCTCTCTCTCTCTCTCTTCCACACCTCCCCCTACCCTCTACGCCTGAAGGCACAAACAAACCCCTCATCTCTCCCAAATCTATAGTACAAGCCCTTCCGTTCCTTCCTCCCTCCCGCCTCCCTTGTTTTCCTCCCTTTTAATAATCCTCCTCCTCCTCCTCCTCCTCCTCCCCTTCGTCAACATGCCATCCTCTTCTCATTAATTTGTCCCTCTTGATGAATCAACTCTAAACCTCTTTTCCATGGCATCCTCCCCCTTTCCTTCTTCCACCTTACTTTCTTCTTTTCTTCATCCTATCATCAGTACACCATTGTCTCCATTGTACAAGAAAATTCAGTGGAATTATCTTTTCAGTGGAAAGAACATCTGCATATCTGTGAGTCTTATATTTCACGGATAATAAGCGAGGAATGAATTTCACTTAATGAAAAGAGTCCAGTTTGTCTCGTGGAACCATGTAATTATTAATATTCAGTTCAGCGGTCCTCAACTGGTGGTCCATGATTTTTTAAATGATCCACAGGACATCCACTGTATTTTCTGATAAACTTGAAATGGAAAATTCTGTGTGAAGAATTTAATCAAAATATATAATTGGCTATTTATTTTATTACATTTTTATTTAAGAAATCTATTGGCAGCCTTTAAGATGCAGCTGTTAATAAATACTTCAATTCATTTTAAGTTTAATCTATAATGAATGTGTCGTAACCCAAGAAACACCAAGAAGAGATAAAACACATTAGAAGGAAGAATATAAAACACGAGTGGAAAGAAGAAACTAAAGAGAATGAATGAGGGAGAACGAAAGCAGGTCCCAAGATCAAACAAGAACCCATCACTACCCCGATGTACTGTATGAGAGGTAAGACGTGAACACCGAGGAGAAGAACAAGACTAGAAAATAGCAGCCGATTACAAGAAAAATATCCAGTGGCTATCACAAAATCAATAGACAAGGAAGCCCAGAAGTATTAGGCCGCTGAGAGCACATGTGCGAGAGGTAGCTTATGGCGTGGACAAGACTGACATCGGGCGCAACATACTTCGAAACTCCACTTCCTTGTTCCTAATTAAATGAAGATACGATCTATCGAGCTTACTTGAAGATGAACATTATTGATTCTGTTGACATGATTCTGTAAATTGGTTATTAACAGTTATAGTCATTTGATGTCTTGTGGTCACAAAAGTTGCACGTCGTCGTGCTCCCCATCCATGTTTTTACCTTGACATGGGAAAGTATTCAGTCTACTTATATAAACGTTTTTTTTTTTTTTTCCAAATTAACTGTGGTGGAGAAACACTGGCATTTGGATTCATGCTCAGTGGTAAAGTTTTTGTTATATAACCTGTCAAAAATTTCATGTTTTTCTTTTCAATAAACAAGTCTGCGTTCAATTTCTTGCGCATCTACACAATAACATGATTATGTTATGTAGAATTATATAATAAAGTCTGCAATTACGACTCCTTCACGAAGTTTACAATACACACTCAATAAGTCAGTATAATCAATCTTTTCAATGTGTAGAATAGATTAATTACTACGTATATTCACATTAAAGGCAATATGACGCCCTCATGACACATTCACCATATATTGCGGTCCTGTCATCAACAAAGGTTAATCACAACTGATATATCATCGAGCCTGTGCTATGCACTAAATGATACAGAAAACGAAGAGTAGGACCCCTTTCTCAAACAACCCTGAGCTTGTATACCCCTGTCATCTCATTAAGTCGGGGCTGTCCTGGATCAAGGACGCACCCTTATTCCTTACCAACAGACACAGGACTCTTGGTGTCAGTAAAGTTGGAGGGAGCCAAAGGCAGGAGTGGAGAATGTTACCCGATGCACTGCCGATGCAAACCAACTAGAAAGAGGCTTTTCCAACATCAAAGCCGAAATTCTAGCTGGGTCGTCATCGACAGTGCGTCATAGATACCTTTCAGTGGATGATGGGCATAATTGAAGCAAAGTGTGAATAGATGCAGTTACGGGTTAATGAAAGTAAAAATGATTTTGTTCAATATATATGTAACTTACAGTGTGGCAGTTACATCATATAAGATGAAACTGCTGTCATGAGGTATAAACGTAACAGATAAGAGGGGCAGTTGCATACATTACGAACACCTGTAAGCATCGGAAAATAGTTGAGAACAGGGACTCATTGTTAAGGACAGCTGCCAAGGAAAAACGTAGATGAATGAATAAAAGATGACAATAAATGTCATTACCAAAAAAGAACGAGGGATTGAAAATCCGAGGGAAAAGAGAATTTATTGCTTGTGGTGTCTTAGCTTTCCGCTATTTAGACCTATATTGATCAATCGACAAAGATTCATCTATTCCGAGATTTAAGTAATTATTTTCTGTGAACAGTAAAGACGTGTTTTCTTTCATTAAACGATTAAATTGCAATTTTTGGGGCATCATAGATGAATTATAGGTCAAACAGTTGTAAAGGATGAACTCAAACTCAGATTCCGAGAAGAAATCATTCTAAATAGTCAGTGCATATAAAAAAAATATACGTATTCTCACAGGAAAGCACTCATTAAAGACATTACCTCAGTCTTCTGAATGCCAAGGATTTGATAATGTTCAGATGCACCGTATTTTTACAGAACGCACTGGCCTTCGTATGGCCGTGTCGAGAAAAGAATGCTTGAACAGTGACAATCGCAGCAGATGTATTGTGCTGACCTGTACTTGTGGTATCAAAAGAAGTGCAGCTTTAATAGCACAAGGATATGAAATGTTGCATGATCCCTACTGCAGGGTGCATTTTTATTATTTATTTTCTTGGATTCAGTGTTGCCAAAATTTACACAGTCCAATTTGCAGTTATAAAGTGAGTGCGTTATTATAACCTCGGCGCACAGCCAAACTTGTGAGCCCTACAAGAAGACTCTGCTAATGTGTATGAACCGAGGTCATGTTAAGAAAGGATCTCTGGCTGATTCTTATTCAAGTGACGAGCTGGAAACTATTTTATTTGAGCAAGTATACCCGGGATATCAGTGGTAAAAAGAACAGCAGAAAATCCAGCGCTTTACGACACCACAAAGACTGAAACGTTCCGTCTAAAGTGTCGATCATTCTTTGTCACTGCTTCCACAGAAATAAAAAAAAAAAAGTTGTTTTTGCTTTGAGCCACTTTTATTAAGTCTTTGCTTTCTAAATTCAGGCAATACTCTCAGGCACCGAGGAGACAGCGAACAGTCTTGTGTTCCGCTGGCAACCTGTCTATCTTGGAATTACTGAGCAAGATGACCTGACCCAGTTCAGGGTGAGTTGAAGAGGCTTGGGTGAATAAGTAACAAACGTGGCTCAACAGAAGGGTATGTTCAAGGAAGAGCTCCCTGATAATTTTGGGGGGAATAGTAAAGAAAACTGTTTCCAATAACGATAGAGCACCGAAATATAAATGTGTGGCAAATTTTAGTTTGGTAATAGGAGAATTGGTGGTGGTAGGGGTGGTAATAGCAGCAGCAGCAGCAGCAGTAGTAGTAGTAATAGTAGTAGTAGTAGTGGTAGTAGTAGTAGTCGTAGCATCATCATCATCATCATCATCATCATCAGCAGCAGCAGCAGCAGCAGCAGCAGCAGCAGCAGCAGCAGCAATGGCGGTGGTAATAGTAGTTGTGGTAGTTGCAGCAGCAGCAACTGTGGCAGTAGTAGCAGTGTAATGTAGTAGTAGTAGTAGTAGTAGTAGTAGTAGTCGTCGTTTTACATACTTGACCATCATAACAGCAGAATTACAAATAAAATGTGGCACGGGAAATTATATATAAAAAAAAAAAAAAATAGACGACAAGCTAGAAGTATTTACTTGCAGAACTTGACGTGGAAATATTTAGTGTGGGTTAGAGCTGCACCACATACACACGCTGACCATTTGCACTTGATCAGTCAGTTTCCGATCACTATGATGCGATGGCACAAATGACAACAATTATGACAACAAAGTATTATAGTGCAGGGTTATCTTCCTAATGAACAATGTACTTAGGGTGATGATTTGTAGGATAAATGCTAAATATATAAATAAATGTGAAAGTGATAAATGAGATTTGGAAGATGGAGAAGCAGGGTTAAGGGATGAAGAGAGAATCTTCTTAATCCCATTTTTCTCCTCTTCCTTTTTACAATTTGAGTGTCGTCCTCCTCCTTTTTTCCTGGTTCTTCTTCTTTCACTTCTTTATTTCCATCATCATCATCATCATCATCATCATCATCATCATCATCATCATCCCCTCCCCCTCTTCCTTTACCCTCAGCTCATCCTCCTCCTCCTCCTCCTCCTACTCTTTTGTATGTATATTGTATGTAGTAGAAGTAGACCTCATCTCTTACTTTCTTCTCATATTCCATGTTGTGTTTCTATACTACATGGTACCATTTCCTTTTTCCGGCCAGCTTCAGCTGGAGGGATGGAGGGGGTGAGAGGAGCCTTCTATGTTATCCTGTCTCTCCCACTAATATTTAAAGTAGAACAGTTACCCAAACAGCCTAGTAAGAAACTCAGGATCTGTTGCTGTTTGGAATTCCTTTGTATTCCTTTGTATTCCTCGTCTTCTTTCCTCAGTTCAATTTGCAGATCAATTTGCAAGTTTACATCCCACGCTCACACACTCATGCACTCATTATTGATACATACATATGTGATGGGGGATGTAATATTTTCTAGGCATATTTGAAAAACGAGAGAGAGAGAGAGAGAGAGAGAGAGAGAGAGAGAGAGAGAGAGAGAGAGAGAGAGAGAGAGAGAGAGAGAGAGAGAGAGATTATTAAAGGGAAAGCTCTGAACATTCCCTATAATATCTGTTCATGAGGACTAAGAATGAAGGAATGATAGAAGGGCGGAAGGGAAAGGCCGTAGGACAGGAAGGAAGGAAGAGAATAAGCGTAATGTAGAGTTGTGGGAAAGTTAAGGAAGGTGGAAAAGGTGGCAGGGAGAGGCTAGATAGGAAGATGGAGTCATAAGGTGGAATGAATGGATTTATAACAAGGTGGATGTATAGAAAACCGTGGATTTCATCAGGAGAATGAAAATATAGTAGATTAGTTTGGCCGGTGCGAAAACGCTTCCTTTCACTCAACTGTCAGATTTCTTCTGTTTCTACTCCTCTTCGTTGTAGTTTCCGTCCTTCTCGTTTTTCTCATTTTCCTTTCTCCCGTAAAGGTTTCCATATACGAGTATATATATTCTTCCATCAAGGTAAGTGGGTTTTGCCTTTACTTCCTGATGACATGTTGCTGGAGGGAGGGGTGGGTGGAGAGTCTTAGTCTATTTATAATCTGTTCTCCTTGAAGCAGTTTACTATTAAGAGCAAACAGTTAAACATATACTTTCCTGACAAACAAATGTAAATCATGATTTACATGATCTGTTCTCTTCTCGTAATGAATGTTGATTTGTTGTCGTAGTAATTATTGCTTTTGTTGTTGTTGTACATACATATAAACATACATAATCTGTGTGTGTGTGTGTGTGTGTGTGTGTGTGTGTGTGTAAAAGTAGTATTAATTCATATATGAATATATGTATTTTTAAGTATAATTTTTTGTGGTTCCACGTTTTCTCTCTTCATGAACAATATTTTGTCATTATTTCCTTGTCTGCAGATTGGTATTTTAGATTTACGTTTGTACATGCGCCAAAGTTTGTTAATTGATTATCCATTATTTTAAGATTTTTTTACTTACCTTCTTTTCTGTTAGTGTATCTATATATTTACGCTTTTATCTATTACTAGTGTACAGTATTCGCACATCTCTTTGTTTATGTAATTTTAATATCTGTTGACTGATGTGTATATTTACATTTGTACCAGTTAATTGTGTCCGTTAACTTATTCATTTAAGAAAAGATTTTTCACTACCTTCTATTCCATCTATCTGTACATCTTTTAATATATCTGTCTACCTATATATCATCGATTTCCTCTCTCTCTCTCTCTCTCTCTCTCTCTCTCTCTCTCTCTCTCTCTCTCTCTCTCTGCTGTTTGATTCTTCCTTACTTATTCCTTTTTCTTCCTTCAGTCGCATCCTCTCCTTTCTTTCCTCTGCCCTCATTCCATTGATCTATCTGTCTCTTCCCTCGTCCCCAACAGTCCCCAGAGAATCCTTCCAATCGTTTTAATCTTTCACACATCCTTTCGTCCCACTCACTCCATTCGTTTCTTTCTACTCTTCCTTCTAAATCCTTCCCTTCTATGTATTTCCTTCTCATCCTTTTTTATCCAATCCATTAGACTGGTGCCTGCTAGGCTAACGTTACTGTTTGTTAGTTTCTTTAGTTTTTTTTTTTTTTTATTCGATGGTTTATAGTTAGTCTATTTTATATTTACCTATATATCTATCTGCCATCTATCATCTCATGTGATTTTTTATTTGTTTGTTTATTTATTTACTTATTTATTTTTACTTATTTTTTATTTACTTTTTTTATTTTAATCAATTAATTAATTTATTTATTTTTCTTTTCTTTTTTTTTTCTTTGTGTGTGTGTGTGTGTGTGTGTGTGTGTGTGTGTGTGTGTGTGTGTGTGTGTGTGTGTGTGCGTTCCTTCTTCGGTCTGAAGCGGAAATATTCGATACATTTTCAACTTTGCAGTACTTCAGTTTTTTTCACTGAAATGCTCACAGTGGAAGATCAAACGTATCGCTTCATAGTAAAGTGCCAGTCTACCCTTTTCTCCCGAAGAAAGCGAAGAAACTAAACGAAATAAAACATAGCCTCCCGTTGCGTCAGTAATCTCAACACTACACATAAAAGTGATGTACGAGTATAAATAAAAGGGAGAAACGCGCCCCAGCGATGCGGTGCAATTGCTATCGTAGCTGTGGTTTAGTGTGTCGTGGGGCAATACTCTTTGGACCTCGCGGCATAATTTAGTGGCCTAATAAATCGTGTCTGGTGCATTTGCCTAAATGTCTACATTAGAATGCGGGCTGGAGGTGAAGGCGAGGGCACAACTCACGTGGATCACCTGCGTGCCCTTCTTCTTTCCTAGAACACACACACACACACACACACACACACACACACACACACACACACCGCCATAACCATCTCCACCACCACCAGCATCACATACGACTATATTCGATATCACATCATGTCATGGAATTGATTTCAAGTGAAAATATGTAATCCTGTGTTAGGTGTGGCTGCGATGCGTGGGCGAGGCGGGATTCAGGGATTCAAGGCACACAACATTCTAATGAAAGCGAATGCTATGAAGTATGGGACAACAATAGCGTGGTAAATAACGTGAAGGTCAATAGAGTGATAAGATCAAATATTATTAAAGGAGTGGAAAGGGAGACCAGAGAAAGTGAGAGGCAGTGCTTGTGGAGTGTGTGTTATAAATAATGAGCTTATAAAACTTATTAGAATTGATAGAAAAAGAATCCTAAAAACGAATATCAGTCGCAAAAAGTTTTTTTTTTTTTTTTTGTGAAATCAGCGAATCCACGAAAAAAAAAAAAAAAAAATACCACGAAAGAAATGGAAAACAAGACCAAGGTTTGTTCATGGTGAGGGAGGAAAAGCATTTCATCCAAGTCTGGTGAGTTTTGTGCCCATCAGCTGTGTAAGCTGGACTGCAGAAACAGAGAGCTAGTGGGTAACTTTGGCCATGAAGGTGAAGTACTATCGAGGCTGACGCAACACAGCTAACTCCTCACTCTTGGCAACTCAGCGTCAGTGGGTCAAAATACTCTCTCGAATAGAACAAGTGTTACTATTGCTCTTGCTGCTGTTGTTGTTTTTTTTTTCTTCTTTTTTTTTCTTTTTTTTTTTTTTACATGTCAAGAAGAGTGGCCAAGGATACAAAGAATATTTAGAGAAAAAAAAAAACTCAGAATGCGCTCCCCCCAAAAAAAAAAAAAAAAGAATCAGGAGAACCGGGAGTGTCAGCTTTTTTTTTTTTCACGTAGGTTAATATTCCTCTTTTTCAACAAATTTAAGTCGCAGGGAGGAGAAAATAGAAAACTTGTAGGACAGTTGCGGAGTTTACAAGTAAAAGGGACGGAAGAGTAAAAATAATGAAAGGTTGATGAAATATGGATGAGAATATGTAGTAGAAAGTCTAGCGCAGTGAGTTTGCAGGAGAGGGAGGGCATGCAGTTAGCTGGAGAAAGGTAAGAGATCAACATTTCAGCAATGAGAGAATCAATATAGCCTGTTAGAAGTAGCTCAAAACGAAAAACTTTCGACTTCATCTTGTTTAGGAGTGCAGTATAAGCCGAACATTCCTTTATATGAGAGCAGTTTTTCATATATATGGATGGATAAGACCCTTGTATAGAGTTAGCAACTGGAAAGAAGAAAAGTATTGGCGGAGGGAACACTCACACCTATAGTCATGGACGCTGCTTTAGCAAGAGAAGATATGTGAAATTTCCAGTTAAAAATTTTAATGTCGTGTCCAAGTCTGTTCAGTATAAAGCAACGGAATAGCTGAATATCATTGAAGAAGAGGAGATAGTTGTCTGAAATGCTGTGTCAAGTGGACAGATATAGGAATTGAGTTTTCAATGCACTAGGAACACAAGGTTTACCGTGCCCGAGATCTGAAGCTAAGCGTTCTCTGGTTTCTCATTGTGAACTGTTTAATTCTTGGTGTGTTAGGCGTCTGACGAATGGAGTTGAGAAATGCTGGGTAAAGTCATCAGCGTTAGAATGGATAAGACAAGAAATCTGACTGAGATCATTTATAAACAATAGAAATAGGGTGGATGCTGGGACATAGCTCTGTGGAACACCATTGTTTATAAGAACACTGCACCAATAAAATTATCAGGTAGAAAATACTAGAAAAAAGTGCAGGAAGATGGCTAAAAATCGTATGAGAGTAGCTTAGGAATTAAAGATCTTTAGGACAGACTCTTTAGAAAGTTGTAGATATATCTAAGGCAATACCAAATGTTTCAAAAACATCCCTAGGGGAGGATGACAAAGATTCAGTAAGGAAAATAAAAAAAAACATAAGTTGAAAGTCAGAAGATGAAAGTTTAACATATCACTGTGGGCAGTACCTTTAGTACAATTAGTGAGAGAGTGATAGTGAGCCGTTAGCCAGATGGAAAATTTTTGAAGACTCCAGGGCGTGGACACGAGAGCAAACCATATTGTTGCGTGCATAAAAGCTTTAGTCTGCTTTGGATGGAACAGAAAAGAGTTACTCTATCACAATCAATTATCTTATTACTATTACGTTACCCTACCACAATCTTAGTTGCTTCTAACATTTAGATTTGCTCTACCATAATTTTAATTGGTTTTAAGATTTTGTGGCAGCGCCATATGACCACGATATTGCAGTTTCTTACTAACAGAAGTGTTTTCAGTCAGGGCCCTCAAACTGGATTTCAGATTTCACAGGTATGCGAGACTTGGAATATTGCATAAATATAGATAAAGTTAGAGGATGTATCAAGACACTTCGGGCCTGGCATTGGGGCATTAATGATCGATCCTCTCCCAAAAGAGTGTTAGCTATATTGGCAGGTGTCTACTTCCTTCTCTCTCTTTACTCATGATTCACATCACATATTTCTGCTGACGATTGAGTCTTGCTGCTCAGATTTATTTCATTGTCTCGTTGTACAGGTGTTCTCAGCACACGTTTCCTAGTAAACGTCAGAGCTTCATGAGTGGTTTGTTAAATATACATGGAGGTACACTGTATCACCGCCAGTGACTCAGGCGTGGACCGCATTTGTGCCTTGAAAAGAACTGATGATATATGATTACGGAAAGGTATATAATTTTATTGGCTTCTAATTATCATGTGCTGATGTCTACTTCTGGCGGCGAGGGAACTGTACTGGGAGGGTGACAAGGGAAGGATAATTGGTGTATTTAAATCTGTGGACGGTTCCGGAAGTATCACACACACACACACACACACACACACACGTAAGATGGCAATGAAGCAACACGAGATGAAGGTTAAGGTGAAGGAAGAAGGAAGGAGATGCAAGCCATTTGTAACTGAAGGGAGGCTAAAAAATGACAGCATGAAACGAGGCAGAAGGGCGAGTATAGACATACGTAGCAGCATATGGCGTGGCAGTAAAGTGTGTGTGTGTGTGTGTGTGATTCAGATTCAGATTTTTCAGATTCAGATTTATTTACATGCTCAGACTTTGTGATACAAAGTATGGAGCACAGCTCCTGCAATTATTTCAGATACAAACAAACACTAACAACTTATATAAATCAACTTTCTGTTACCTAAAAAAATTATAGGTAGCTTTTAAAAAAAGAGAAATGTTAGACAAAATATATTGACTTTTACTTTGCATTAATTGGATAAACTTATTCACTGTTGGGTTATTTCTATAATAATTTGGAATATATTTGTTTCTGAGCTCCACGATGTTATCATTAGGGCATGACAATAAAATATGATATTCATCTCCAACAACATTACATCTACATAAAGTACATAATCTTTCTTCCCTATCTATACTATCATATCTTCCTTTCACAACAGGTAGTCTATTGTTATTTGTTCTTATTTTAATCAAAGGCATTCTGATACTCTTTTTAAGTTTCAATAGGTAATCTTCTCTGCAATACAAGTCTTTATACATTCTATAACTCTTACAAAGTCCCTTTGTTGAAATATTTCTAAACCATGATGTTATCCAATGATCTTTAAGTTTGTTTTCAACTGCTTTCCTTAACCATTCTGGATTATTAGTTTGTTGATCCATCCAAATACCTGACATACCACAATTGTTAAGAATATTTCTTATATGGCAAATCCAAGGTGATGAATACATGCCTGTGGAGTCTAAATGTAACAAACTTTTATACATAATCATGCTTAACTTAGTAGTTTTCCCTGTTATTAACCTTGACCAGTAGCCAATCATTCTAGTATTGATAACAATATCAATAGGATATTCCCCTAACTCCCCATATACAATATCAGTGCTTGTATATTTATGTACATGTAATACATGTTTTAAAAATGTCATGTGCAACTGCTTGATTTCTCTAATAATACAGTATCCCCAAATTTCACAAGCATAGGTCATAATTGGCATTACAATGGTGTTAAACAATTCAAGTTGCAGATCAACTGGTAGATCATGTTTGCGGCATTTTCCAATTAGTGAATACATAGCTCTTGTTGCTCTTTTCTTAAGGTCCAATTGACCATTTCTAAACCTACCATTATAATTGAATAAGACACCAAGATATTTGTATTCACCAATTGTATCTATAATTTCATCACTAAATACAAAATGAAAATTGTCATAATTAAGTCTTCCTCTGCTGAATACAACAATTTTTGTCTTATTTTTGTTTACCTCTAATTTCCATTTGTCACAATATAACTCCAATGCATTAAGAATATTCCTCATTTCCTCTTCCGAATTAGCTAGAACTACTGTGTCATCAGCATACATCATTATCAATAAATTCAATTGTAAATCAAGGTAGTTATCATCAAATAGTAAGTAATTACATCTGTTTTCTATTAAAGACTTTTCAATGTCATTTACATAAAGGGCAAATAATAATGGAGAAAGATTTTCACCTTGTCTTACTCCTCTATTACAAATAAAAGTGTCTGACTTGTTTCCATTAAACTTAACACATGATTTAATGTTCAAATACATATTTCTAATAACATTAAGGACTTTACCACCAATATTTTCCTTTACCATCTTATACCAGAGCCCCTCCCTCCAAACTGTGTCAAATGCCTTTCTATAATCAATAAAAAGGCAAAATAATTGTTTCTTCTTCCATAAAAACAGATCAATGATGTTCTTTAATAAAAATATGTGATCAAGAGTACTATAACCTTGCCTAAATCCAGCTTGATTTTCTTTTATAATATTATGACTATCAGAATAAGAAGTTAACCTGTCATTTAGCACAGATGTGAATACCTTACCTAAGCAACTTAACAAAGTTATACCCCTATAATTGTGTGGGTCATCAACATCACCTTTATTCTTATACAATGGGACAATAACCCCTATCAACCATTCTTTAGGTAAATATCCTGTATCCAAAATCCTATTAAAAAATTTAACATACAAATTAAGCATATTTTTTGTACTTTTAATATATTCATTAACAATATCATCATATCCAGGTGCCTTGTCATTCTTTAGTTTTCTAATAGCTTTCAACACTTCATGTTCTGTAATGGGCTCATTCAGTGTTTCCTCTTCCCCAGATTCAATTGTAGCACTTTCTAGTTCACTTAAATGCTTATCACTTTCACTAATTTCCTCTGATAGATTCTTAAAGTGTTGATGAAAATCTGCAAGTGTAAGTGTAGTTTTGCTTTTATTTCCATCATTTTCCTTTAATATTTTCCAATATGTTTTTGGATCTTTATTTCTGTTTGCTTTTAACTTAATCAACATATTTTCTTTTTCCTTATTGTGTACTCTTTTCAGTTCAGCTTTGTACTTCTTGCTTTTTTCTATCATATCTTTCTTATTATCCTCACTCCTCCTCAGATTATATTTATGTCTAGCTTTATGGTATGCTTTCCTTGTATACCAACAAATATTATCATATCCAGATAAACTTGCATTATTACTTTGCTTAACATAATTTTTCTTTTTCTTTGGTGGAAAAACCTTTACAGCTGCTCCTAATAAAATATTCTTTATTCTAGTACTTACATCTTCAATGTCCATAGAATCCATCTGCTCTATTAACTCTTTTACCTGATTTTCATCAATTTCTGCTATATAATCCTCTTCCTTAGATGCTCTCCACTTACTTGGTTGATTATAGTTACTCACAGGTGCTATATTGGCATTGTTAATAATTGCATACTCAATATTTACTTTAAGCTGTACATGAATACCACAATGAATATCTGAATACAATGGGTCATAGTCTAGCACTCTAAATTCATTTACATCTTTTAACAATGTTGGTGAACCTATAACATAATCCACAAGAGTGCCATGTGTAGTTGTGGGTCTCCCCACTCTGAGATCTCTATCTACTCTACCATTGAAAATACATACCTTATTATTACAACATATTGTCACCAAATTTCTCCCATAAGAATTCCTATCCTGTGTTACATCTTGGTTATACCTTGTTCCATCCACTCCCATTGCTTTAAGTATGTTTTGTACCTCAAATAGATCACCATTACCATCATCATCAACATCATCATCATCATCATCATCATCATCATCATCATGAAGTACATCTGGCAAAACATAATCCAACAGAGTTCCAGTATGTGAGTTAAAATCTCCACATAATAAATGTGAGTAATCATCACTTGTATAATCCAAAAGAAAATTATCAATTTCTTCAAAGTATTCCACACTTGCATATCTAGAATTAACTGGGGGAATGTATACCACACTGATAATCAAATCCTTATCTAACCTTAAACTTCTTTTATCTATTAAAATAGATATGAAAGCCTTACCCTCAGTCTTAATAGTCTTCCACTTCAGCTTAATATCCCTTTTAATAGCAAGCACTAAACCCCCTGATTTATATCTACTGAGTTCATGTCTGTTTTTGAATACTATATCAAATCCAAGGTTTTTCATACTGGGAACAATATTTATCATATCGACATCATCACATTTTGTTTCACTTATACATAATACATCATACATAACACACAAGTCCTTGAATTCCGTTGTGGTTAACTTTCCTTTCAATCCATTGACATTTAGTGTTAGTAAAGAGAGTTTTGAAATATTATTAAGATTAGTAATAGATTTAGTATGGGAGACAGTTGTTTGAATTTTAGCTTTTGTCTGTGCTCCATATTTGTCCTATGCGTTGTTACTTAGGGTCTTATTAATCATGTTGTCAAGTTTCAGCCTTTTCCAATCAGGCTGTAATATACCTGTTTTGAACAAATCATCTGGTGTATGAATTTCAACTGGCCTGTTTTTATCTGTGAGCCACACAAGTATTTTACCATCCCTAGTGGTAACACTTTTCACATTTGGCTGCTCCTTGACAATCTTGAACATTGCAACTCGCATGGGTGTAAGATCTTCATTCACGAATACTTTCCTCTGTTTCTTTTTAAGTTCAGCTCTTTTCTTCAGCATTTCATTTCTTTTCTTCCTATGGCAGAACCTTACAATTACCGGTCTGCTTCTATTAGATGCTTGAGGTTTCCCGAGTCGGTGAGCAACAGAGATGTTGTCAGATACAAGAGTCACCCCCATATCTGCTGCCAGTTCAATGACCTTGGCTTCGACTACATCCTCTGTTTCTTCATTTTCTTCTTCCAAGCCGTAGATGCATAGATTATCCTTTCGTTGGTATTGTTCAAGCTTATCTGTCTCATATCTATTTAGTAGAGCCTGTTTTTGTGAGGTATCAAACATTTTTGCTAACTCACTAGCCACTTCCTTGAAAGCTGTAGTCACGGCCGAGGATACGGACACTGCTATGATCTTAGCAAGCTCGGGAACAAGCTTTTCTGTTATTTCCTTAGTTAGTTTACTAGCTTCTCTGGTTTCTCTACCTTTGACATCCACAGTTATGTCTTTTATCCCCTCCTCCACCTTCTCCTTCACTAATTCTTCTATGTTAGGCAAGGAAAGAGATGCCATGGTAGTGAAACACTGAACAACAATGTTTACCTCTGTGGTTTGACAGCTCTGTCGTCTGCTAAAGCCAGCTGATACCAGTCATTTACCTTGCTTTCTTCATGTGAACACCTTCTCTCTTGCTATGTTCGCCTCTCTTTGATTGTGTAAGTCTCCAACAACTCCAGCAGTAGTCGGGAGATGTATAGAATCCCACTTCATCAAGTTATAGTTGATAGAATGCAGGAGCAGTGGTGGTGCAGTGACTTAGTGTGTGTGTGTGTGTGTGTGTGTGATTATAACTAAAACGTAAATGGTGCTCAATCCTAATATTACTAATTATATTATTGCTTATTATTTCAAGTGAAACTTTACTCTCCATAAAGACCAAATTTGCATGTTAGTCAGTTATCCAAGCCGTGATGAGCTGCTCTGTTCTCAGCTCAAATTAAATTCAGCCATGAGTTTATTAACATTCATGTAGAAAAAATTACGTTTTTATCCCGCTGATCCTCATGTCCGTAGCACACAAAGAGAGAGAGAGAGAGAGAGAGAGAGAGAGAGAGAGAGAGAGAGAGAGAGAGAGAGAGAGAGAGACCACTGTTAATGACATTAATGATTGTGGGAGTTCCTTTTTTTTTTCTAAAGCTTGCTTATGATTTCTCTATGTGATCAAGGGAACAGGATTTTCAATAAATTTGATGAGCTTAAAGTTAGGATGAATATAGATTATAGATCAATAAAATAAGCAAATCATGTTCATTGATAAAATTTAGTGTCAACCAATATCGAGGAAGCACGAATATTATAACGTTTGATCAAAATAGATCAATAGAACAAAATGGATCAATAGATGGCATCCATTTTATTTCAGTTTCAGTCACTAGTATTCCATTACTACATCATGTATTTTAACTGCATCACATCAATACATAACGGAACTAGTATTCCATTACTACATCATGTATTTTAACTACATCACATCAATACATAGCGGAACCAGAACACATTCTTTACACTGAAATACTGAGCAGTTGGTCTGGAAACTCAGGAAAATAGAAATTTTAGGAGAAAGATGGCGTGTCGGAGATCGAAATTGGTACCCGAACATGAAAACCCCACTTTACCACTGAAGAATAAGTTGCATCCCTCGTTGGAGCAGGGTTGTGAGACTCGTAGATCAAGTGTGTAAAACTCATGGCCCGCGGGACAAATGTTGCCCTCGAGGTGACAAGTGATTTTTTGAACTTGATACTTTAATTGTTACACTTGAGGAAATTACTAAATTGCAAAGGCAATACATAAGATTTGTCTATTATTTCGTATCAAAATAACACTTTTAATGTTTATTTTGGTAAACCAGCATTACAAATCTGTTTGAAGCCGACGCATGAGCCGCCTGAAAAATTATCAGTTGTGCTGCTCTTTGAACAAGGTTTCTTACATTAAGTTAGTGTTTTTTATTATTTTTTTTATAGATGTCCTGTGTGTTGTTGCCTGGCTGTATATGATGTGCATTGTATTTTTTTTTTTTTTTTGTGGCATGGCATTTTCATATCAGTTGTTGCGTGGCTGTGTGTGAAGTGCACTTTAATTTGAATTTGTATTGTATGACTGTGTGATATGTAAGGTTTTTGTGACCCAATGTGTTGTGGCCGGCAGTGATAAGGATTGCTGAGTGATTGAGTGTGGTATGGGCTCTTGTGTAGCTGGTATGATGTGTAGCATGATGTAGTTTTGTGTGCATGGTGTGGCTGGGTGCTATGTGTGGCTGGATGTTATATGTGACGTGGTGTGGAGGGTGAGATGTTGGGTGTAATGTGGCTAGCATGATGCTGGTTGTGGTGTGGCTTCGTGTGATGTGACTGAGTATGAAATGTGTGGCTAATTGCGGTGTGTGGTGTGACCAAACTATGTGGCGTGAGTGGGTGTGATATGAGATGGTAAGGCTGCGTGTGACGTGTGATGTGGTTGAATTCTTTATGGTAATTATATCTGTAAGATGAAATGAAACCAAATAATATATTCTTGGTAAAACAGGATGACCAGCAAAAGAATTTGCAAACTTTATTCTTGCCAGTATATAGTTACAAAATCATTGATGGGCCTCGAGACCACAAACAAGTGAATAATTGCTCCTCAAAATTATTTGAGTTTGACACCCATGTAGACTTCGATCAATTGCTTGAGATTTCACAAGCCTCCCCTTTAATTATGGAGCGACTGACTTGCATTTTCTATTATGATACTGGTACTGATGGCACATCACTTTAAGCGGGAACCGTGGCGTGTTCGTAGTGGTCTTCTTGTTTGTAGCTGTCCGCTTTTTGTTTACAAGCAAAAGACCGACTGTTGTGAACACTTTATAAGGTCTATTGCATCACTATATTTGACTAATCTTTTAACCAATTCTTCAGTCATGTTGATGACAGCATTTTGCGTCAACATGGCATAGTCCTAGTCGTCCTCTTGTGCAAGGCTTTCTGCCCGGGAACTTGGGAACTTCTCATGCTCAGAGCCCGATGTTTACAAACAAAGATGCGCTGATAAACATATCTGTCAGCTGCTGTCCACAACAAGACTTGGTTAAAAGATAAGCCAAATATAGGGATGAAATGGACACTGTTAACTATTCAGAGCAGTCCGGCTAGTGTTTGTAAACAAAGAGCAGACAGCGAACAAGAGGATAGCTATGAACACAAAACCGGGATGGCCTCCATCCCAGAGGGCATCACTCCATTACTTAGCACTGTAGCGCCTCAAACCTAATGTTATCGCCTCAAACCAGAGCGTCCCCGCTAGCATCGTCTCAAACTAGGACAGCCATAAAACAACCGAAATACTGCTCAATTAGTCTTGGAAGTTCAAAGAAATCTGAACTTCAGGATAACGAAGCCACGTCGAGGATCGAACCTGGGACCCGAACATGACCTAAACATGAAAGCCCAGCATGTTATGAGTCGAGCAATAGGGTATATCCCGCACCAGGGGGTGGGGGGGATTGTGGGATGTATTTATGGTTCATTTATGAGTACTTACGGAACAGCGGTTCCTCCCAGCAGCAGCAATCGGCTCACATTTTAATATATATATATATATATATATATATATATATATATATATATATATATATATATATATATATATATATATATATATATATATATATATATATATATATATATATATATATATATATATATATATATATATATATATATATATATATCGTGTCTCCCAACTGTGTTGTCCTCAGGAGGGATGAAGGAGGAAGGAGAAGACACATGCTCTCTATCTTATTGGTGCATGCGTAAAAGTTATACATGTACACCTCTTCCTCGCACAAACTAGAGCCGGGTCAGAGACGTGGGGTGAACCCTGCAAAGGAAGGAGTTAGTTCACGTAGAGTAGCGACACCAGCCATCAAAGGGAGAAGAAAGATGAACAGAGAAGAGCAGGGATTATTGCGGGAGAAGAAAGAGGAGGAACAAGGATTGTCGCGGCTCATATGCTAATCTTCGCTTCAGGACGACAAAGAGAATGGGTGTTGTCTTTAGGGAGATACCTGTCAGGACTGTAAACTTACGTGTGATGGTGGTAGTAGTAGTAGTAGTAGTAGTAGTGGTGGTGGTGGTGGTGCTGGTGGTGGTGGTGGAGGTGGTGGTGTCGGCCTAATGGTCATTGGTCAGCGTTCGGACGGGTTCATCTCGGGAACCCTACTTACAGCTCTGCCGGGAGCTAACTTTGAAAACTATTTTTCAAGTTATCGCCGAGTGGCCGAAGAATGTCCACATCATTCTTACTAAACGTTTCTTCAACGGTGATTCTATTAGCATGAGCCTTTGCAAGTAGAATTTTCTGATGACGCTATAAACCAATGACAAATGACAGATGGTAGTGGTAATAATATAATAGCACATAAAATACTATAAATAGTACAGAAGCAGCAGCCTACAGGAAAGAAACAAACACAACTTTGAATTTCAACGCGGCATAGACCAGATAGGCTCTGCTACGTGCAGCACGTACGCACGAAGGAAGGTCTCGAGCGGCTGCCAAATTAAGCAGAAATAGAGAGCATCGAGTAATTGTCGAGGCGTTTGTGAGCAAATTACTTAGTGCGAAGATGTTGGGCAATGCTGGGAGTTAGACTGCCGAGAAGGCAAGGAGTGGGAGTGTATCGGTTAGATTGTTCCCACCACTGTACCCGATTTGTTTTGGTCACCATTGTTCAATGAGATCCTTGGTATGGTGGTAATTGCTCTGGAGGACCTGGTAATAGCCGGATATTGTTGGTAGCGTGGAGGTAGTGAATAGTGGTTTGAATTATATGGTTGGGTGTGCGAGTAAAAGAACACAAAGTTTATAAGATTTCTTCTTGATTTAATTATGGAAAGCATGTACACGCGTGATGCGGAGACACAGATTATGATGGACGTGGCGATACTTGATTTTCTCTCTCTGAAGAATAACTGTGAACTGACTGTGAACTGGTCTTGAACTCTCTGTAAACTGTACTCTATCCGATCTCTCTGTGAACTCTGGACTGACTCTCTCTGTCTGTACAGGCTCTATTCATCTGAGAAGAAACGGATCAGGATTCAGAATCTGAGATGAAGAAATGACCAATGAGGTGCCTGGAAATGGAATGAAGGAGCCAATCATAGAGCTTCTTATTCTGGCCAATGATCTGGAAGGAACGACAGGAAGGCGATGCAGTTGTGTTTTCCCTGAGGACTGGCAGGAATGTAGGGAAGGGATGGTATTCCCTTGAGAGGGCAATAAGGAGGAGAAAATAGACCACTGGGCACGTGGTATGAAATATATGAATGATAAATATACATAATAATAATTGTTATGACTGATGCGACTGATACAGGAGGACAAGCGGAGCAAAAGTAATATTATGCGAAGAAATTGTGGGCAAAGGCGTAGTAACAGTAGTAGTGGCAAGAGAAGGTTGGGGAGAGGAGGGGAAGGATAACACCGGAAAGCAGAACAAGAGGAAATAATGTGGCAGGGGCAGGGAAAAGCATCTCCCCCTGGGAGACTCGAAATCTTGTTATGGCTGCAAGCAATACAAGCATGTCAAATATTACACGTCATGTGAATTTCTGCTGTTCTGAGAGAAAGTTTCTGCTCGTCAGTTCCTCTCCCCTCGAAGGAATATGAAACTTCTATCACTTTGTCGCCAGCCGTGGTGGAGCCGCCTTGCCCGCGCTGCGTGTTTTGGCGGATAAGGAAATTTAGAGCATTTATTTCTTTTGTTATTGTTTTCATCAATACAAAATCACGTAAAATCAAACTTTCAGTGTGGATGAAGCCCCAAAAGATCCCAGAGTTTTCTCGTTTTAGTAGCATATTAAGACCACCTTTTTATCGGTCATTAGAAATGGGTGGATTGATAAGTAATATGTTCTCAGTTGTGTAGCATGATAGGTCGAACATCGGAAGGCTGCGGTGACTGATAGCTAATGGCTGATGGCTGACGCCTCTTCCTATTACCGGCTGGCCGAGAGAAGCCGCTGTGTGTGTGTGACGGACAGCTAGATGTGACGCGAGGCAACTGTGGATGTTGTTGTGGTGGCGGGATACCATCGCATCACAACCGAAGAAGAATAGGCTAGGAGAGAGAGAGAGAGAGAGAGAGAGAGAGAGAGAGAGAGAGAGAGAGAGAGAGAGAGAGAGAGAGAGAGAGAGAGAGAGAGACGCCACCGTTATGAGACCAAGAGAGTGACCGCGATGGAGGTGAGTGGCGGTGGCGGTGGTGGCGGTGGCGATATCGCGGCTTTGGTGACTGCGGCGTGTAGCAGTTGGAGAGCATTGGACAGGGTTGATACTGTTGAGTTAAAGAGAAAGCAAATGATTTTTCCTTTATTTGATTAGTGGAAATATTAGCCAATAAATCTCTGTAACACACACACACACACACACACACACACACACACACACACACACACACACACACACACACACACACACACACACACACACACACACACACACACCTCGCTGTCCGGTGTGCGGTGTGTCAGTGGTCTCATTACTACCCAAAGATCAGTCACTGTGAGCTCTGTACTCTTTCTTTCCGTAGGGGAACGGCTGGCTGGGTGACCAGCAGACGACCGTAGATGAATTTCATACACACACACACACACACACACACACACACACACACACACACACATATTATTAAGGTCTCCCATAGCTCACCACCACTATCAATATCCCCACAATTAATCATCCAAAGCTTGTCAACATCGCTCTAAGCACCACTACTCGGCTTCGCCGCGTCCACGCAGCCTGGATGCGGTGGGACGGGAAGGATGTGTGAACCATGACTATATTCATATACCCAATAACTGGTGTTATTAAGGTGGCGACGCTAACGTGCATGATCAACAAGGCAGTCTCGGCTCACGAACTCTCAAAGGCTTCTGGTTGGCTCCCTGTTTCCTTTCCATTACTACAGGCGACAACAAAAGAACGGGGAAGAGAGGTATTAACCTCGTTCCTTTTCATGTTTAGAGGAAGAAGTTTGCCTAAACCAAACACGTATTATTCAGGAAACAATTATATACGTATATATCTTCATCTCTAATTTTACCTCGATCTCCTCCCAGCTCTCGCCCTCGCACGATGTCGTTGTGCAAACATCATCGTCCCCGGAAGTTTCTATTCACGTCTGTTAACCAAAGATAAAAGTAAGCAAGATCTGCTTATTATGGCTACTCTTGTCCAAGGGGATAGTTGTGACATTATAAAGTACTTATCAATTACTCCTCATAGCAAATACATGGTTCACGATAAAATCAGCATATGAAATCATATTATAATGATTAGGAAACTAGCTGCCGCATTCAAAAGTTTGAGATACGTTGGGAAAAGCTCATACTTTTGTCTAAATATTGATGTACAAAAGAATGCCAGAATCAGCAAGGGAAGGGTTCTGAAATATCTGACGGGGTGAGTTTTGGCGGGGATGTAAGGGATTACTTGTTAATGTCATATCTTAGGTTGGTATACTGTAAACATAAACAGGAGTGAATTAGTATTTTAAAGTTTATAAGTGTGATAAGTAGGCAAGACTGCCTTGCTGATGACTTGGGATGTTTCTGAGGAATGAATACAATCTTCAATAAGAGAATGATGTTGCAATGCAAGTTTTACCTACAAGACTAGTAACGCAGATCTCGAAAAGTTTCTGAGACCAATATAGTTTTGCACATATATACACGAAAATAATGAGTTCTTTTATTGTACGTTCAAATTCTACGTATAACAGCTTGTTTGCTTCAACTTGTTTGCGAAGCAAACAATTCATTTCTTGTGCGTACCATGTATTGTCATTTACGGACTTCCTTGATGTGATACCTATACCTCTTGAGAGGAGAGTGGCCAGACCTTGTTTACTTTGATCTTGAATTTATCCATCACCATTCCAAACAAGAAAGGAGTCGTATTCGATCCTCGGTGCATCCCCCCTTCCTTGAAAACTTAATCGTCATTGCTGCATTGTACCTTGCTAAACTCCTCATCTCTTTATACTCCTAATCTATGTCCATTTGTCTGTCCAAGTTCTTTTTCGACTACCTCTTCTTGTTTATGCTTTCCTCTACTTCCCCATCCCACCACTTCTTGTTTTCTTTTCTTCCTCCTCATGTCATTCCAAGTACTTGGTTTGCTTTCTTCCAGTCCTGTCCTTTTCTTCATCCAAAGACTTACTCCTTTTCTGTTCTTAAAATTGCATTTATATTTATTTGTTATTTTTAATATTTCTTTTTTTCTTCATTTTAATTCTTATCCCGTCTCGCTGTCGATGCAAAATTATGTATGCATGTAATGTATGTATGCAATATACATGTATGTATGTATGTATGTATGTACTATGTATGTGCGTATCGTAGGTTTTTGTCTTTATGTCTGGAATCGTTGTCACTTATGATGATATAAAAAGTAGACCTGCTTGTTCTGAACAAAAATAATAACTAACGCATAGCTTGACTTCTTAAGTAGGCTATACTTGTGATGTGGCGGTGGTTTAGAGCTGATGTGGAAGGATGGACATGCTTTTGACTCTTGAAGAATCCATGAAGACACCGAGTTGAGAGTGGAGGTGATTTTGGCGTTGGTGGTTTAGTTACTACATTGGTGACTTACATCTCATTACATGAGGCCAGTGGTTTTCAAACTTTTCGGCTTGTTATTTAATTTAACATGCGACAAAAAAGCGTGTTACCCCATTCACAAAATGTTATTAATATTGATACGGTATATTCTATTATTGAATATGTATAACAAGAAAAAAAAATGCATAAAAATTGTGAGCACTGAGAACTTTTTTTTTTTCATGGCATTCTAGATGGCATTAAAAAAGCTTATTCAGCATACGATGGATGTAACAGTGGGCAAGCACAAGACACAACATCTACGTAACTGCTTAAGTCTTCCTCGATTGATGCTCACAAAGAAACTTATAGTGTGAAATAGAAGTAGGTTTAGGCATTGAGGGACATCCTATGTAAACACGTCGTGATCAAGGTTGCAGGGTGACCAGGCTATGTGCTGAACTATCCCAGTTAAATAATTTTCGGCTTACCACACACTTAGATATTTATTTATTTATTTTTTAATACTGTATAGTGGTTCGTAATGTTTATTATTATTGTAATAGGTTTATCTTAAACCTTTAAATATCATAACTAAGTTAACATTAATCCTAATTAATCCAGGAACCACAATGCTGTTTTTTTTTTTTTTTTCATTTCCTGAATTTTTCACTTTCCTCCATTACTCCCTAAAAAATCGTTCTATCAACCATAGGGGGTAATTTACCACCAATTTGGGAACAATTCCATAAGGCTGATGATGGTAATGACAATGGCAGTTACATCTCCCGCTTAATGCTCCATCATGAGTCAAGTTCCACAAAACACTAGGAATACCAGCCATGATGCCCATACCTTGTCCAACACTCCATCGGGATTCTCTTCCCCCCCACAACTCCCTAACTCCCTGACATAGCTCCTTGCGTCCCATCATTGTCTTCTTCTCCAGGAAGAAAAACAGCCTCGCCATTGACACATAATTCCGTCACACCAACTTTAATTCAGTATTTGCCTCACCCTTCATCACTAAGTTCACAGTGCCTCGTCTTCTCAAGTGTGTTCTCCTCCACTCTTCTGTGATAGAAGTCTGGCCCAGGCGCTCTTCTCTCCAGGTTTTTCCCTTAGAGTTTTCCTAAAGGGATCACATTGTTATTATTTTTCTTCTGGTTAAATCGGGTTACGAGAGTGGATCCGTTGGTTGGGCTGCTTTTATCCTCCTCCTCCTCCTCTTCCTCCTCTTCCTCATTCTATTTCTCCTCTTTTTCCTCTTGCTCCTCCTTTTCCTTCTGCTCTTCCTTTTCCTCCTCCACCTCATTACTATTCTCTATTATTTTTGTCTCTCTCCCATCTCATTCCTTAACTTTTTATCAGTCGCTTTTAACGCTCACTTCTTTCTCTCCCCCACCTTTTCCCTCCTTCACCTTTCTCCCCCTTTCCTTACATATCACTTACCCATTTATTTCCCCACCCTATCCTACTTTAGCCTCCCATACATTTCCATTCTCTATCTTAGAACTTCTTACTTTCATATTTTTCCTACTCATAGCTCTTATTCCATTCTCTCCTGTGTTCGCCCTTCCCATGCACTGTTAGTCTCAGTGTCAGCGTGTGGTGAAGTATTATGTCCCTCCAACGACAAGTCAGGCAAGTCTTATAATTCCTTCCTTCCCTCCTTCTCTGCGTACATATCGTAACTGTTGAGATCATTTCTCTCTCTCTCTCTCTCTCTCTCTCTCTCTCTCTCTCTCTCTCTCTCTCTCTCTCTCTCTCTCTCTCTCTCTCTGGACGCAAGTTTGGCTCATGTCCAAGAATCGTGGTCAGATGAGGTTAGGTTACGTAGTGGTTAGGTTGGCCTTGTCTCTGAAGGTCGCCATTGCTTTGAAGATAAACGGCTGCGTGGCCTTTGTCGCTATATGCTGATGGTTAATTGTGGCCGTGAAATATTGCCTAATAGATCCACTTCACATTTACATAACGGCGTCCCCTTGACCTCAAAAAGTCACCACCACAGACCACGCTCATTAATTTGGTCGCGGGATAATGAAGGGAAAAAATGTATGTAGGTCCCTTCCTCTTTTTCCACGCTGAAATTAATTAATGAAGGAAGCGCCGTGTGTAATGTTTGAGTTATTATTCACCGCCTGACAACATGAAGCCGAAATTAGCGCGGCATTGCGAGTTAATCACGTGAAGTTAATCACGTGATGAGGCCAATTATCGACGAGTTGGAAGTGTATCAGTTCGCGGGCTTCGTTCAGTGCGGGTAGGAAGGAGGAAGGGAAGGAGAGACGATGGCAGGGAGAAAGAGATGGAAGGAGGAAGGAATGAATGAGGGAAGAGAGAGAGAGAGAGAGAGAGAGAGAGAGAGAGAGAGAGAGAGAGAGAGAGAGAGAGAGAGAGAGAGAGAGAGAGAGAGAGAGAGAGAGAGAGAGAGAGGTGCCTTTGCCTCTGTGTGTGTGTCCTATTCTCGTCTCTGTTAATTCATTTATTTGGATGGTGAAATACGAAGCCATGAAAATACATAGTTGCGTCTCTCAAAGTGTTCATACCCATCGTCTGAAGATCTCAATAATCTTAAGATTGTTTTAAGATTCCACCGACCAACTCACTGCCATCCCTGACCTCCATTTTATTTTTCTCTTTTCCCTTCCTTTGTTATTTTTCCCTCTCAGTCATTTTCCCAGATTTCATCTCCCTATCTCATCCCGCCTTATTCTATTTTCCACCATTTCGTCCACTATTTCGTCCTCATCTTCCTTCCTCCTTGTGAACCCGTGGACCCTTTTCCCTGGCCAGTCTCTCAAGAGGGGACAAGAGGGTCGTGGGAGGGGAAAGTTCAGAGAGAGTGGAAGGGAAATTTGAGAGAGAAGACCAATCTTTCCTCTTTTGTCCGGCGGAACCTCGGAGAAAGAAACCGCAACGTCAGAGCAGTTCCGAAGCCCTGGGAAGTTTGAAGGGAAGGAGGAAGGACGAGGTGGGCGGGACGGGTACATTGACCAGGGACGGAGCGAACGAGGCAAACTGTGTGGGGTACACTGCAGAAGGGCTGGAGGGACGAGTTGGGCGGGACATGTACACTGAAGAAGGACCGGAAGGGCGAGCTGTTGTGGGTGGGAGCAAAAGGAAGAGCGGGGAGAGGCCTACAGCGGCAGGCGACGAGATGTTTCTATGGATCTTTACGTGTGTGTGTGTGTGTGTGTGTGTGTGTGTTGCTTCAATAAGAACCTTTGGTGAAAGAGTTGAAGTGCCCCGTTTCTTTTTTAATCGGATGAAAGGAAAATTGTCGAGGGGCTCCTGTGGTACAATCGGCGAGCATGGGGGCCTGTGGATCGTCAGGCGCACGGATTGAATGGTGGCCATGATCTCAGGTTAGGAAGGAAAAGCACTCCGGTTAAAGCTTCCCAAATATCAAATCAAAGTCCTCCATTAGGAGACGCCGTCCTATCCCTAATTCATCAGAGGAACCCAGACGTAATAAAAAATAAAAAAAATGAAGACTGTCGAGGGCTAACGAATAGAAACACTTAAACCAGTGAAAAATGACAGAAAAGGTTTAAATCGAGTGGCTTACTTTATTTCCAGGAGTGTCTCGTTAAATCATCTTTAGACGCGATAGGAAGGCGGTGAAATAAAATAAGGCAGAGAGCGTTACAGAGTTCGTGAGCGGGATCGTGTGTGACAGATAATGAAGAGTGATGAACGCGCAGTCCTCAGCTAATGAGAGGTGCCTGTGGGAGCATGGCAATGCTGCTGACGAAGCTCCACCGGGGTGCCTTCTTCAGTGTCTGCTATCCTGGACCCAGTGCGTTCTCGTCCACGCACTTCCTCCCACCCTCTATCCATCCCAGGCAGCCAGAATAGTTCAGCGTTCAGTGGAACGCCGCTCCTGGGTATGATTTTTTTTTTTTTTTTTTCTTGGGAAGGGAAAGTTATATAAAGTTATGTAATTAATTTCATGTGTTTGATGACCAATTTTTATCTCAGGATTTCATCAAAAATCACAGGCAAGTTAAACATGTCGCCTTTCGCGCAGGAGTCCCTGTTCACCTAAAACAGAATAAATATGGGATGCATACCGAAAAACTTTTTCTTTTTTTACCCGAGAACCCAAATGAAAAGCTCAAGTAACTTCACCATAACATCCTCAGACAGTGGTGTGGTATATGTCTTAAAAGCCCTTTTAACTATCAGAATTATATATATATATATATATATATATATATATATATATATATATATATATATATATATATATATATATATATATATATATATATATATATATATATATATATATATATAAAACACTTTTGAAAAGATGGGGTAAATGATAGAGCTCCGAGCCGTACGTTGGGGGCCACCTAAGCACTACACCAACTCAAGAACATATATTATTCTAACTGTGGAGGGCTCCAAGAGATGCTAATCCTAAACAAAACCAAAAACATTTATCTTTCCATCTTCCTGTGCTTTAACCTCCAATCTTTAACTCCCAATTTCCATACCTATGACATAAAAGGACAAGCGTGAACTACACTATATTTTTTTACCTTTAATCTTACCGCCATTCCTTCCGTACCATACCTTCTTCAATTACTCGCTGCCTCTCCCTATCACTCCCTTTCTCACTGCAGGATCCCGACAGGACCCCGGTGCGCTACTACTTCCGCTCCCGACACTCCCTCCTGCCGTCAGAAAACTTACTCTCTTGATTAAGACGAATCCCCGGCTATAAATTCAAATAAAACTTGATAACTATGAGGGTTGGCTCGCTCTCTAACTATACATAACTCCGGTATGTGTTGCACTATTTGTGTGTGTGTGTGTGTGTGTGTGTGTGTTTCTCTCTCTCTCTCTCTCTCTCTCTCTCTCTCTCTCTCTCTCTCTCTCTCTCTCTCTCTCTCTCTCTCTCTCTCTCTCTCTCTCTCTCTCTCGGGTGTGTGTGTGTGTGTGTGTGTGTGTGTGTCTGTGCGCGTGCGTGCGTGCGTGCGTGCATGCGTGCGTGCGTGAATTTATGTTCTTCATTTATTTTCCATTGTCTTACGGAAGGCATGCTTGGAAACAGAGGAGGGTGATGCACAGTGCTCGGAACTACACCGGAGGGAAGAGGAGTCTGTGTCACAGTGGAGAGAGAGAGAGAGAGAGAGAGAGAGAGAGAGAGAGAGAGAGAGAGAGAGAGAGAGAGAGAGAGAGAGAGAGAGAGAGACTAGAAGGAAGAAAAGACAGAAAAAAAGGATAGAAAAACGGTAAAGCTGCATATTGCGTTGCCGTATCAGGAGGTAGGAACAGATGGGGATAGGAGGAGGAGAGAGGGAGGAGGTGTGAAGTCTGTCTTTTCATCCTTTTCCGTGTCTTTGCTTACAATAATTCACATTAGATTATAGTAACGCCGTGTGTGTGTGTGTGTGTGTGTGTGTGTGTGTGTGTGTGTGTGTGTGTGTGTGTGTGTGTGTGTGTGTGTGTGTGTGTGTGTGGAAGGCTGGGTCATTGATATTAATCTTAGCGTTAATAACCTTTAAATTTTACATAACATTTTTTTGGAATTAATCATGTAAAAAATTATTGTAATTGACAGGGAATTTGTCTTCTTAATGACGTCCTAATTAGTTGTTGAAACCATGAGGAAATCCATCTCTCCTTCATTCCCTTCCTTTTCCTTTCTTTATCTACCCATTTCTTTCTCACTGCTCAGTGCTTTACAAAATTACAACATAAAAATCCAGAAAAGTTGTTACTCCTGGAAAGTGTGTATAGAATGATAGGATGGACCATTATGGTGTTAGAGGCAGTTTCATTCTCCTCCCATGAAAGTACTCACTTCGCACTGTGATTCATAATCATATCTTATAAAGCATATTTTTAGTTTGTCTTTCCTCGTCATCCCTCACCCTTGCCTCATTGTATCACTCTGTACTCCTTTCCCTACCACTGTGCCACTGTGCCACTGGACTACCTCACCACCATCCCACCACCACTCCCGCTGCCTCCTTTACACTATCTTCCTTCCTTTCTTCATGCCTTTCGTCATTAAACCTTCTTTTTAGTTATTTATGCAATGCAAGTCTCCCAAAGTCATGGTATTAAAAGGAAGTAATCGTTAATAGAAGCAATTCAACCCCAGTATTCTTGTATCGAACAATGAGCTGGAGGGAAAGGAGGAGTAAGATGTTGTGACAAAAAATTATCTGAGGAGGTACTGCATATGTTCAATTTACATTTTCATTTGACGTTACGTGGAATATAAGAAGTCAAGTTTTGCTGGCATAAAAAAAAATTGCTGTTTACAAACAGGATATATAACTGAAGCAAGAAAAGTTGAGTAAAAAATTAATAGATCTGAATGATCAATGCTTTTGTCCTGGAGTGAAACCTTAAAGAATGATCACGTCATTTTACAACAAATGCCATTAGTGTTTTTGTCGTGCGTTTTGCAGTGTTATATCTCTGACTCTGTATCTGAAATCACTTGAGTCAGGTGAGGTACCGGTAATATGGAGGCAGGCGAATGAAGTATTCATCTTTAAGGAATGAGATAAAACTCCTGTCAGCCTAACTTCTGTTATAGGTAAAATAATGGAGTCAGTAATACCGAAGAACATTAGGGAGCATTTAGACAAACATAACTTGATAAATCAGTCACAGCATGGTTTCACGAAGGAGGAAGCCTTGCCTGACGAACTTGTTAACTTGGCAGTTATGACATCCTGTATCTGGACTTTAGTAAGGCGTTTGACAAGGTACCTCATCAGAGGCTCCTGAATAAGGTTAGGGCGCACGGGATAGATGGGAAGGTGTTACACTGGATAAAGTCGTGGCTAAGCAGCAGGCGACAGAGTTGTAATAAACAGCTCTAAATCCGAGTGGGGGTCAAGTGATTAGTGGGGTGCCACGGGAATCAGTATTAGGGCCATTGTTGTTGTTAATATATGTATCAATGACTTGGATAGTGGAATTAGTAGTGATGTTAGTAAATTTGCGGATGACATGAAGATAGTTAGATTAATTAGGTCAGAATCGGATGCCATCGCCTTGCAAGCAGATTTGGATAAGATGAACGAATGGACAGACAGATGGCAAATGCAGTTTGATATCAACAAATGCAAAGTATTTAGCGTAGGTAGAAGAAACCCACACAGTAGATACACAATAAACAAGGAAGCTCTGGTAGGTTCAGGTACGAAAAAGATTTAGGAGTTATAGTTAGCTCTGAACTCCATTTAAGAAAGCAATGCACAGAGGCCAAAAACATGGCAAATAGGGTATTAGGATAAATTTTTAGGAGTGTTGAAAGTAGAAGGCCCGAAGTAATATTAAAGTTATATTGGGCGCTGGTCAGACCTCATCCTGTGCAGTTCTGGTCCCCATATTACAGAAATGAGAAAGGTCTATTAGAATCAGTACAAAGGAGAGTGACTAAAAGGATACAGGAGATGAGGAGTATTCCTTACGAAGCGAGATTGAAGCTGTTAAATTTACATTCTCTAGAGAGACGTAGGTTAATAGGGGACCTGATAGAAGTCTTTAAGTGGTATAAGAGTTGTAACAAGGGGGACGTAAGCAAAATTCTTAGGGTCAATAACCAGGACGGAACAAGAAAGAACGGGTTTAAACTTGAAAAATTTAGGTTTAAAAAAGAGATAGGAAGGAATTGTTTCTCAAATAAAGTGGTAGATGAATGTAACAGACTGACTCGGTAATCACGTTGTTAGTGCTGAGTCATTAGGGAGCTTTAAGAGAAGATTAGACAGATTTATGGATGGTGTTGATAGGTGGAAATAGGTAGGTATATTTTATACAGGGACTGCCACGTGTAGGCCTGATTGCTTCTTGCAGTTTCCCTTATTTCTTATGTTATGTTCCTATGAATAGATTCGATTGTTATTTGTAGTTCTTGGTTGGTGTCCTAAATTTCATGAAGAAAAGAAATATTTTGTTATTGTTATTGTTGTTGTTGTTGTGTGTGTGTGTGTGTGTGTGTGTGAGGCTGGCTTGATAAGTGAATACATGACTAGTAATCACACACACACACACACACACACACACACACACACACACACACACACACACACACGCACACGTTTGATACAGTGCTGCCGTTATTGTTCTGTCTGAGCTGTTACGACATGTTCCATTGTACTGTGCTGGGCTGTAATATGCTCTGACGTGTTATGCTGCAGTTTATTATGTTTCGATGTAGTCTTCTATATTGTTGCGTGTGTGACGGCGTTACGTTTTACTCATTGTGTTGTGCAGTGCCTTCAAGTGATGTACAGGTAGAGGAGTAAAAGGAAGAGGAGGAGGAGGATGAAAAGGAGAAATAAATGATAGACGAGTTAAAGGATATAATGATTACTGTTATTTGTGTGTGTGTGTGTGTGTGTGTGTGTGTGTGTGTGTGTGTGTGTGTGTGTGTGCAATATAAGATAATACGAGTATATGAAAGAGGCTTGTCTTTATGGAACCTTACATTGTACAGGAAAGTGTCAACGCACAGTAAAGGAAGCATTCTTTTGTCCTTGGTTACGTTTCGGGAATACACAAATGTCCAAAGCAACAAATTTCCGCAAACGACAAACAAACATAAAATAGAAAACGCAAGGCTTTTATAGTTCAACGCTATCCTCAATAGAGAATTTCGATACATACTGCAACACAATTCTAGATTAACACATACATCTGAGAATAAAGCACAACAATCAAACAAATAGCAGTAAAAAGCAATAACTTTAAAACTTCAGACGCATATCCACATACAGAGCAGGAAATAGTGAATATGCGTTGCAAAGAAGTGACACTATGGAATGCGTGTGCCTCAATACCTCAGGGGTTATGTCATCATAGCCAGCTGTTGTTGATTCGAATCCTTTGCAGTGATATCCTGTCTTTGTACATTTAGTTACTTATTAATGTTATCCTGAACATCACCACCTAACCTTCAGTCCACAGCAACTTTTACTCTAGCCTTTAAGACCAGTACTCTATTAAGTCCTTCTCACGCCCTACTTCTCGTCCTCGTATTCCTTCTTCGTTCTCGTTGTCTTTCTTCTTTCCCTCTTCCTTGTCTTCCTTCCCCCATATTCTTTCTCTTTTCCTCCTCTTCCTCCTTCTCCTTCCTTTCCACCTTCCCCACCACCACCACCTCCTCCTCCTCCTCCTCCTCCTCCTCCTCCTCCTCCTCCTCCTCCTCCTCCTCCTCCTCGTTCTCCTCCTCCTCCTCCTCCTCCTCCTCCTCCTCCTCCTCCTCCACGACCACTTCCTCCTCCTCTTCCTGTTCCTCCACCACGTCCTTCATCTCCTACTCCTTCTCGTCATTGTCCGTGTCCTCATCTTCGTTCTCATTCTCCAAAATCTTCTCCTCCTCCTCCTCCTCCTCCTCCTCCTCCTCCTCCTCCTCCTCTACCAAGGCATTGCAAGTGGCTCGTTTGTGCTTAACGGCTCGACAGTAATGAACCACGACATTATTTTCTTTCTTACATTTTCACTCAACTTTCTCTTTTCTCCCTAACGTTTTCTCACACTGTTCTCTCCCACTGTCTCTCTCTTTATTTATTCATTATTTTATTTTATTTTATTTATTTATTTATTTTATTTATTTGGGGGCTTGCTCATTGTTTATGATTTTGTCGTACATATTAAAACAAGAAAATCGACTCTCTCTCTCTCTCTCTCTCTCTCTCTCTCTCTCTCTCTCTCTCTCTCTCTCTCTCTCTCTCTCTCTCTCTCTCTCTCTCTCTCTCTCTCTCTCTCTCTCTCTCTCTCTCAGCAGCATCTCTGTTCTTGTCAGTTTCACCTTAACTCTTAATAATTTGAAGTGTTTGGTATCTCCTCACTCACAGCTCCCAACACGTCCACTCAGACCCCTCACACTCACTCTCCTCCTGAAAACACACATACACACACACACACACACACACACACACACACACACACACCTCATTTTTCCTTTCATCTCCTTAGGCACGCAATCAACCTTATCTTCTCCGCGGGACTTGTGGAGTGTGGGTGTTTACGGATCCCTGAAGCCTATCTGTCCAGCTTCCCTCCATCCCTCCACAACTCCGCTTCCTCCACCTTCATCACTCCATCTCCTTTTGTGCGCTAATGTTTTCTCTTGCATCACACCTCTTCATTCCACCTTACCTAACCTTCCTCCCGTCCTTGCACTTCACACCTTAGATCCTTTCCTCCACATCTTTTATTACATTTTCACCTACAGCCTCAAAATATTTCCTAACACCTTCACTACGTTTCCTGTCCTTTCTTGGGTGTTGCGTGTAATGCTGGCAAAACAAAAGTATTCTTTAATTTAATTTCTTGTTGCAGTTGAGAGACAACCACATTTATAATATACTTGTACTACCACACGGTGTTGTAACGGCTGCTTAATGGATTCTGGTGGCAGGGTGTCTAGGGACTCCTAGGACGTGTGTGTGATGTTGTGCTGTACCTCGATGCGTTGTTATAGTCTTAACGGGGGACGCCGCTCTGATATGCCACGGGCTGCTTCTTCCCTGCTCTTCATTCCCTTCATCTATTCCCACACTAGTGGCCTTGTCTTTATCTCGAGAATTTCCTGGCCTCGTGTAAACGTTCCCTTCGAGTAGAAAGGAAGACAGGAAGTAAAGAAAGAATAAACAAGGAGGAAGTAAGCGAGGGGAGGCCGGAGATGGAAGCAGCTAGATTAAAAATTTTTATGGTGGGCAGCGACTGCGGGAGGACGGTCCTGCAACGCCTGGCATATGCGTCGTAGTCGTCCGCATATCTCTAAAGTTATTGCGCACACACACACACACACACACACACACACACACACACACACACACACAGAAAGTTGGATATTTTACTTGCTGAGTCCGTTGTTACATACTCGTATAATAGAATGTCTCGCTGCAGTATGTGGAAGTATGTGGAAGGGAAGGAGGAAGATGCCAGATGGATAAAAGTAAGACAGTCCTTAGTCTCTCATCACCGCGGTGTTGCATGTCTTGCTATCTTCTACCGCTATTTTCAGGCTTACTGTTCTTCTGATCTTGCTAACTGCATGCCTACTCTCGTCGCGCAGCCTCGATACACAAGATTTTCTACTTTCTCTCACCCCAATTCTGTCTACCTCTCTTATGCAAGAACTAACCAGTATTCTCAATCATTCATCTTTTTTTTTTTTTTTTTGTACTTTAGAAAACCCTGCCTGCTTCTGTATATTTCCTCCTTCCAGAGCGTTTTTCAAGACATTTATCCTCTAATATTTTATGATCGTTTCTGACCTTTTTTTTTTCTTTCTCTTTTTTTAACCCTATGTCTGTGCCCCTCTTGCATAAAAAAAAAAAGGTGACCACTGTAGGATATGGCATATTCATTGACGTTGAGAACAAGAACAATCTGTGAGTTGGATCAGTTGCTTTAAACATAGCGCTGGGAACGTTATGTGAGGGGCAGGCTGTTTCTTATTTAAACGGCAATAAAGTGGATTAACTAATAAATTGAAAATGTAAAATATATTACTAATTGAATTTATATCGGTGAGCTTTCAACATCTGCCAGCCCGACAAAGTGTTCAAATACGTTTAACGGAATAGAGGAAAAAAGAATGGAACTATGGCATATTACAGTGTATCATAAAATTCGACTAAAGAGATAAAAAAAACAAAAAATTGATGAACTGCAGGGTTTATCTTTCGCACTGTAAACGAAGACGTGTGTTACGGTACAAATAGTACAGCAGGAGCGGCCTTGTGGAAATCCTTGATGCTTAAAAGTAAATAGAGGATATTCTGGGATAAAACTTCTTGATTGAGACCTCTGTTTAAATATGTTACGAGCGGATGGAGGGGGAGAAGGAGAAAAACAGGAATGTAGAATAAGAAGGAAGAGAGTTACGACGAAGCCATCAATTTTCCCATCGTTCTTCTCCCTCAAGTAACGGGAGGGCAAGGACAGGACGAAAGAAAACGTAAGGGGAGGGACGTTTTAGAGAACGTGAAGGTTAGGAGGAAGACGATGGCTGAAGTATTACTGACCAGAAGCACACGTCACAGGGAGAGCACATGCGAAGACAACACAAACATGACGCTGTAGGAGTACGGTATCCATGAAGTAGACAAAAACATGAAAATCATACGAATCTGCATTATGTTTCCACCATAAAGCAAACCAGCTATAAAGTCAGTCAGCCAATCAACCAATTAGTTACCCAAGCAACTAGACAATCAACAAACCATTCAACAAACATTAGAGGAACAAGCAAACCAGCAAGCCAGTTAGCTAACCACTGAATAAACGGAAAACCAGCTAGCCTGTAATTTATTCAGCCACAAATTTAGTCTTGATGTGATATTTTACATATCAAATATTACCTCTTTTCATTTTTCGTCATAATACTTTTCCAACCCAGAAAGGATGCATTTTGTCATCCCCACTTACGACCGCTCATATTTGTGGAGGCAGGTTCAAGGGGGAATGGAGATGGAGATATTTTTAGGAACAGACTGCAGTTGAATAAAAAAGAAAAAAAAAAGTCACCAAAAGCAAGCACGCAAAGTACATCCGTCAAAGCTTTTACAGGCGAGCGAGTTTTTTGTTCTTGTTTTCGTTGTTTTGTTTGTAGTTGTGCTTCTCTTCCTTTTTGTTTTAAGGACACGAAAAGTCAAAAATGTAAGTGCTGGAGGCTATATTCAGAGAGAGAGAAAGAGAGAGAGAGAGAGAGAGAGAGAGAGCAGCGGCGTATGTAAAGAATAACCTGCAATGCGGAAAGGAAAATGAAGAGGAAATCTCCCCTTAAAAGATTCGCTTTTTACTTTTCCACAAAATTTTACTTTTTAAAAACTCGGTCTTATCCTACCACGCCTCCATCTCTTCTTTCCTCCTCCTCCTCCTCCTCCTTTCCTTCTTTTCGTTGCTTTTAGTCAGTTTATTTCTCTCTCTCTCTCTCTCTCTCTCTCTCTCTCTCTCTCTCTCTCTCTCTCTCTCTCTCTCTCTCTCTCTCTCTCTCTCTCTCTCTCTCTCTCTCTCTCTCTCTCTCTCTCTCTCTCTCTCAATATTGTAACTTGTCGAAATCTGAGCCATGACAAAATGCTTTGGGACGCATTGTCATTACCAGCTGACCAAATGACAGTGTTGCGTATCATTTTAACCTCTCCCCAGTGACCTCTCCCACGAAATAAAGTGTGAAGCTCCGCATGACTACATAATTCACTTCTTTCGTTGCTGTCGGGTTATGCCCAACGGTGGTAAGCTGACGTTATTGTTCCTGTTATGCTATTGTTTGGTGTTTTTAATTTTTCCATAGTTTGGGAAATTAACGGGAAAAAGAACAGGAAATGTGTACGTATTAAGGGAAAATGAAAAATTATGAGAGGAAGGAAAGGTGGATGGGAAAGGGAGGCACGAACATGTCGAGGTAGAGCTAAATAGCAAAGATTCTAGGTTTCTCTAAAACACGACAGCAAGCAAAGGCAGGAAATGACGAGCCACGATTACAGAAAAGGTGAGGAGGAGGAGAAAGATGAAAACGACGAAGACGAGGAAAGAGCAAAGTATAGGAAGGAAGTAATGACGGAGGAGAGCAAGGGGAGGAAGGAAGGAAAAAGTTTTGTCATTTCTCTCCCTCCTCAGCTCCTTACCATTCCATGATCTTCTCTTCCTTCTCTCACGTTTTCGTTTTGTAATTTAGACCAGTTTGCAGAACAATTGAGCGAGGAGGGTTGCTTCTTGGTTGGAGATGGGAGACAAATTCTGGTGGGTCAGGGAAACAACACTGCCTTGCCTTCGTTAGCACGCCGCGTCATTTTATCTTGATTTCTTCCTTTCTGCTCTATGCTCTATGTTGTGTGTGTGTGTGTGTGTGTGTGTGTGTGTGTGTGTGTGTGTGTGTGTGTGTGTGTAAGTTAAAGTCAAATAAGTAAACGTATGCTGTCAAAAGTAAAACAATGATATATATATATATATATATATATATATATATATATATATATATATATATATATATATATATATATATATATATATATATATATATATATATATATATATATATATATATATATATATATATATATATATATATATAAGTTCAACGAAGGAAAAATCATAATAAAATATCACAATAGGGACAAAGAAATTACAAGCCTTACAGCGACCAAAAGGGACAGGCAGGCAAACAGTAACAAAAATCAATGTGACATAATAACCTGTCATAACCTGTAGGTGTTAGATTATTATGGCACATTGATTTTTGTTACTGCTTGCCTGCCTGTCCCTTTTGGTTGCTGTTGTGTTATTAATCTCTTTGTCACTATTGTGGTATTTTATTATGATTTTTCTGTCGTTTTACTTATTTATATCTTTTTTTTTTTTTATCCTGATGATGCCTCCTGTAAAGATGAAACGTTGCAATAAATGAAGGAAGTCTGATGCATCCCTGTTCACCTTATATATATATATATATATATATATATATATATATATATATATATATATATATATATATATATATATATATATATATATATATATATATATATATATATATATATATATATATATATATATATATATATATATATATATATATATATATATATATATATATATATATATATATATAACACACACACGCACACACACACTTTCAAAAATTCACATAGAGAAAGCTGGAGTCATCAACTAATAACCAAGTAAGGGTTGTTTCCCCAGATAAGAATTCCGAATCTTTTCTTATAAATGTTCATAATATTATTAATAATAATAATAATAATAATAATAATTATATATATATATATATATATATATATATATATATATATATATATATATATATATATATATATATATATATATATATATATATATATATATATATATATATATATATCAACAATACGTAGGTGTTTAAAGTATTTCTGGTGAACTGTAAGCTGTGGGAGAATATTATAGTACTTTTGATTGGAAGCTGGAACTGCTCTCTGTTAATGAGACAAAAGAACACAGGTTAAAAGTGACACAAGAAGGATCGGGATCAGACTTGCAGTGCCCACCTTAAGTGCCACGGTTGGCAGAAAAAATAAAAATAAAAATTTGAATTAAGTCGGATTTTTTTTTTCTATTTAAATAATATTTTTGCATTAATCCTTGCAATGATTATTTGTTTCAGTCTTATGAAGCCATTTTCTTGTATTAAATTTGCCCAATGTTAAGTGAAATCATAGTTTAATATACATTACCGAACATGAGTTTTCACGTAGAAATCATAAGTAGACTAAGTTTAATCAAGTCTATTACGTTAGAGTAACTAACTTTTTGCTCTCAGTACAACACTTAAATAACTTTCAATACAGTATATTTAATTTTGATTTAAATCATGATTTTTTTACTGTCAATATAACACTTAAACAATCTTTAATACACTATTTAATCATGATTTAATCATGATTTTTTTTTTACTCTGATTTAAATCGATTTAAATCATTTGATTTAAATAAAAGCAACCCTGGTACACATGCACCTCTCTGACAGTATTTGATCGTAGCAGCTGGTGTTTACTGCCTACTCATATGAATTATGCCATAAGTCGGATATCCTTTCCCTCTGCATTCTCTTAACATGTCTCCTGTTCTCATCCCCTATTTCCTTGTTTATCTATTTGCTTCCTTGCTGACTTTTCCATCGTCGTTCTTTCTTATCTTTTTTCACTGTCTGGTCTGTCTGCTTCAATGCATCCCTGTCTTTCTTGCTAGCTTGTTCTCTCCTTCGTATTTTCTCGATTGAGTATCCCTTTCTCTTTCTGCTTGCCAGCCTACCTTCTGTGCCTGTATCCGTGCTCGACGAACCATTTCCATAGAAAGTCAAGTGCAGGTTTATCAAAAGACACTTCAATTTTGGGTCGATTTATTATTGTAATTGAATAGACCGATACGGTGATCTAGATACCGTGTGGCGTGGTGTACCGAGTGGTGAATGTGGCAGCGGCTCTAGTATGCGGCCGTTGCTGCTGGCGAGGTGATAGGTATTGGGAGCGGTGGGCCCTCGCTAGCAATTGCTTAACTGTTTGCTCCTTGCGGGGAGTAACTGCATACAAGGTAATGGTGTAAGCAAAATTGGGCTGCTGGTGAGGCATAACCTGTTCACGTGCATAGGAATAACAAATTTTAATACCAATTATCTATATTGTATATAATGGTTCTATGTACTGAATATTCTGGTAAAAACTTTATGTATGAGGTAGTAATAAGTAAAGTGACAACTATGCTCTATGTAGTGGCTAACATCCGGAAGGTTGGCAAGGTAGCAGTAGTTTGGAAGGAATCCAGAAAATAGGAAGAATGCGTAGCGTTTATTCCCCTTCTTTCTCCAGTTTTGTGTGTTCCTGAATATATATTGCGTTTCCTGCTTGGCCGAGTGTTGGATAAATATTGATAGTTCTACCAGGGAGGAGAAGGAGAGGAAGCAGGAGCAGGACGAAAGAGCGTGCAAGACTGATGTGTAGCAAAGGTTATCAAGGAAGCCTAAAGACTACTTTCGAACTCCTCCCCGCTTCCACTTCCTTTTTACTTGTCCCGGACGCCAGTGCACCATAATGTTTATAGGAATAACTAACCGAACAAGGATCAGGTGATGGATCTGTGTTACTCTACCGGGCTCTCAGGGATAACAGTGAATGGCATTGTGAATAACGGTAATAAAGGAATAACAGGATACAGATTGCCCATGCATGTTGTCATCTGTTTCCTCTCACTGTCTCACGCCTATTACTGTATCCACCGTGAAGGAACTCAAAGACATTGAATACATGTGTCTTTGTAAAGAAAACTATTGAAAGAAAAATGAGTAGTCGAGTTTGTTAGTAACTGATGAAATTCTTTCTGTTTATGAAGTGTAAGAAGATTGTTAAAGTTTTTTTGTGTGTATGTGTGGTTCTCTAGAAGGAAAAAGAAAAAAGAAAACTTTCCCTTACGTAATAACTCAATGAACTATTTACTTATCTTATACTCTTATAGTGTAATTATTTGGTAGTTGTTCCAGGTTTGAGAGAGAGATTGCCTCGTGAAAGTGTTAATGGCGTGTACATATTTAGCTGAGCGTCGTAGTGGCAGTGAGAAGGACGAAGAGGAAGGGGAGGCAGCGGTGGTAGGAGGCGGAGGAAGAGGAGGGAATGTCCCGCGTCTTGCCATTCCGTCAGCCTTGCAACGCATTAACAGCCCGTCCTTTCCTCTCCCCTTCTCCGCTCCCTGGTCTCCGCTACTAACAAGAAATTCCAAATAGTTCTCGTTATTCCGAGGAGACGCTTGGGAACGGCGGCTCTGCTTCCTCGTCCTCCATTAGTCCTTGGGAGGCGAGCCGACGAGTGTGTCCCTGCATATTTCAGGCGGTAATCAGGAGCAGCGAGGTCGTGTGTGTGTGTGTGTGTGTTACCATGTGTGTGTGTGTGTGTGTGTGTGTTCGCATCCTCCCCTGACACACACCAGTCCATTCCCTGGAGTCCTTATCACATTATCAGGAAGTCAACGGAGAGAACCAACTTTATTATCCCTTTAATGAGACTTTGATTCTCCTTTACATATTTACTTCTTTCCTCGCTGGGACAAATCGCACTGTGTCCTGGAGCACTGCTATGGCAGCAGCAGAGCCAGCAGTAGGAGGAGCAGTACCAGTTAGGTAGAAGGAAGAAGGACCGGGACCTTTCTCCCTCAATGGCATGAGCATCTCTTGTGTGTGTGTGTGTGTGTGTGTGTGTGTGTGTGTGTGTGTGTGTTTGTGTGTGTGTGTTGAACTTCACAAGTCACTGGATTCTGTTTCACGTCCATGAATCAAGAGACGCTGGAAAGGGGATGAATTGGGCGGGAAACACGAAGCTGCCAGATACCACTGTAAAAGATTTGGTCGGCCAAGTATGGAGTACAACAGCCACTTTAATTCCTAAGAGTGCATAAGTGATCCTAAAGTGAGATACAGAAGCCACACGCATTTTGATATCCAAGGCTACACACGTGTTTCCACTTGTGTCAGACAGGTATCAGCGGGAGGGAAGCTGCTTACTATACACAGACAAAATCCTTCCAAAACAACACTCTAGCAGGTGTAGAGAGGAAAAGAAAACTGGAGAATCAGAGATGATGGGTCGCCTTATATCAGTGTTTACTGTTTGAAGTTTCGTTACCAGAACAACACTAATCACTGCATCACCTTGATAGATTACCTGGAGGCAGTGTTTGTAGGATGAGCTTATTTGTATTCATACCATCAGTCAAGAACCGATGCTAAATATAGGTTTATGAAATGTAATGCCATAATGATGATGTTTCTAGAAGGTAACGACATAACACCTTGAGTTAGTGCTTCATCTTCCAAATACCGAGTCATGTTAGTGCCTTACTCTTAGTTTTGTTTGCCAGTAAAGATGCAAGTTTTGTAACATTTTTCGTGTCAGTATTTGCCATTTTAAGTTGTGGAAAACGAGAGAGAGAGAGAGAGAGAGAGAGAGAGAGAGAGAGAGAGAGAGAGAGAGAGAGAGAGAGAGAGAGAGAGAGAGAGAGAAAGAGAGAGTCTTAGGCAGTCCATTTGTCTGACGCAGGTGCATTAAGCCTGCGAGAAAAACGATGATGGTGGTGGTAATATTGTGAGAAGGGGAGGGAGGGCACGGGCAAGGGAATAAAAAAATAGCGGGAGAAGAGGAAGAGAAAGAGATAAGTCAGTGAGAGAAAGGGAACAAGTTAGGTGGAACCGGATGAGGTATAACAACGGAGTTAGGTTAGATGAAGATGTAGCGAGGCGGAGAAGAGGCATTAATTGTAGGACGAGGAGGAGGAAGAAGAAAAGATGAAGAGGAGGAAGGCAAGGAGAAGAAAAGGAGGAAGAGGAAAAGATCAGAAGGAAGAGGGATAAGAGGAGTGTGGAAAATTTAGAAGGTAGAAATACGAGTAGTTGGGAACACTGCAAAATTTTTAACTTAGATACGCATAAAAAGAAAAAAAAAGAGTAAAATTAGCATATCTAGGGACTGCAGTGGAAAATTAACCACAGAAATTTATTTAGTGGCTTAAAAATTCCCTATGTTGGCCGCCTGAGCTGGTTCCCTATTTAATAAAACTAAGAGACAGCGTGGTGAATACCTCTAGGCACCCTGCGAGGCAAAACCACTTAACTGGACGCCGGATGGAAATCTGGAGACTGGAGTGCTCTGGATTGCTGTAATGGTAGCGTGACTTAAGGGCTTCGAACATTCCCGTTGTTGCGGGGTATGGAGGGATGGTCTGGAGTTAGCAACATATACTCAGCGCAAAAATTACGTATAAAATATACATGAGGGGCCCTCTTTTTTTTTTTTTTTATGTAAGAAGGACACTGGCCAAGGGCAACAAAAATCAATAAAAAAAAAATGCCCACTGAAATGCCCGTCCCGTAAAAGGGTCAAGGCAGTGGTCAAAAATTGGTGGATAAGTGTCTTGAAACCTCCCTCTTGAAGGAATTCAAGTCATAGCCGCCTTCGGGAACAAGAGGCGCTGGTGAAAGTTAGCGGCGAAAGAGAACGAAAATCACTAAAACTTGGCCGGATGTCGGTTCGCTTCTGTACCATTATCTAGTTGAACGGTACTTATGAATTTTACATTTTTTTCATTTATCATTTTCATGTGCTTATGTTTTTACTTACATTTTATCTTGATAATATTTTCGTACTTATCTTTGGAGATAAATTACGATTTCCGACAAGGAGAAGGAGGCGGAAGAGAAGAAACACAGTAGTATATCAATACAAGGTGTGCTACAGAAAGCCAACACTTCTAAATGTCAACCCTACCCATAAATTTATCTAACCTCTTTTTAAGCTCCCTACTGACTCGCCATTGACAGCCTGACTATGAAGTCTATAGCACTAATTACTTGTCCCCACTTGAATTTAGAGTCATTAATTGTAACTCACTGTTGCCTGTCAATTAACTACTAATTGAATTAGGCTAAAACTTTCCCATCAGTCCCATGCGCCCTAACGCTGTTCAAGGCTTTTAGTGAGGCACCTTATAAAAATGCCTTGCTAGAGTCCAGGTATATTATGTCACAGTTATCCCATTATTTACTGTCCCATAGACTTTACTATAAGAAATCGTTGAGGCATGACAGCCGTTTCGTACAGCCATGATGTTAATCCTTTATCAACCTATGATTGTGAGAATCCATTAATTTACTTAAGAACAGACTGGCTGAACGACAGTTTGACAACAGGAGGAGGGAAGGCCGAATCACTGCAGTAGAAATGGAGGGAGACAGACGAAAATTGGGAAGATAAGGAAAGAAAGAAGAGAGGAAGATGGAAGTAAAAAAGAGGTAACGAACAGGAGTGGAAGAGGGAAGAGGAGGCAACAGAGAGGATCAGGAGAGAGGGCGGAAGGCAGAGTGGCAGACAGATGGAAAGAAGAGGATAGTGACGAGGAAAAGGAGGGGCGGAGAAGGACGAGAGGAGGGAGGAAAAGTGATGGTATTTCTTGCGCGTAGTGGGTCTTGGTCTTCTCATTGGAAAGACTTTAAACCTGGAAACTGGAACGTGACGGGGATTACGGCTGGGACGATATAATCGGGGTACGGCGGGTGGGAGGAGCCGAGGCGAGAAACGAACCAGCCTTTTAGTGAGCGAGGTTGTCTGGGGCACCTCATATAGGCATTGAGGAGATTTAAGGCACTCTATATAGTAATGTAACCTGCGCCACTAAGATCATTTATGGAAACGCCTTCTTCCCAGGATATACAGAACATGCAAAAACTAAGAAAAAATAATACAGGAATGAAATGAGAAGAATGGTAACTCAAAAGATTAAGATGAAATAACTGACACACACACACACACACACACACACACACACACACACACACACACGAGCCTTTTGATATATTAATACATCTAGCGTTTGTGTTATTTTCATATCACTTCGTATACAAAAGAGAGCAGTATTTATATGTATTTTTTTTGTTTTCATATCTAAATAGGAAACGAGTATGTCTACAAGCTGCCATCAAGCTGTCATGTACATTTGTTTTCTGCTCTCTCTCTCTCTCTCTCTCTCTCTCTCTCTCTCTCTCTCTCTCTCTCTCTCTCTCTCTCTCTCTCTCTCTCTCTCTCTCTCTCTCTCTCTCTCTCTCTCTCTCTGTGTGTGTGTCTGTCTGTCTGGATTCTCGATTTTGATCTTTCTTCCCATTTTTTATGTACCATTCTTTTTCTACTTTAGTTTTTTTTTTTTTCTTCCTCACATTCTCATTAATTCCCATTACGTATTCTGGCTCAGCCCTCCACTTCACCTTTTATTCCTCCTACTCTTCGTCCTCGTCCTCTTCGTTTTATTCCTCCTCCTCCTCCTCCTCCTCCTCCACTTCTTTGCTCTTCATCTCTCCCCGCCCCGGGAAACTACTCCAACTCTCTCTCTCTCTCTCTCTCTCTCTCTCTCTCTCTCTCTCTCTCTCTCTCTCTCTCTCTCTCTCTCTCTCTCTCTCATTCCGTCTATTTTTATCGGTCCATTCACTCGCGCGTCTCTCCAGCCTCTCCAAATCCCTCGCTCGCCTCGTTGATTTAAAACTTTGAATATTGAAATACCGGCAGGGTCATCGGCTCTCAGGTGGAGGGAGGGCGAGGGGCGGTGGTGCATGCAGGTCGTGGATGTGGGGACGTGCGGAGTGGAGTACGAGTATTAAGGGTTTTGCGATAGTGGTGTAGTATGATATATATGTGGAGTAGGAAGTGCGGTCTTCTGAAAATGGTGGAAAGAGCGATTGGAAAGGGGACGAAGTGGATTTGAATGTGGTGGGCTGGAAAGTGGAGATGATGTATGGTGGAGTGCTTGATATGTTAAAGGGACGGTGGTGTAGTTCTGGAGTGGGGACGGCAATTGTTTGGTGTGGTGTGGTTACGATAGAAAGGCAGTATTTCCTGTTGATATTTGTCATGTGGTGAAGTGAAGTGGTGGTTGAATGAAACAGGGACGTGGACGATTTAATTCACTTTATAAAAGAATATGTGAGTAATAAAGTTTGCGTATAATGGAAGCTCTCTGTTTATTCATTCAGTTTTAGTTATTCATGAAACTAATTGTGTGTGGGTGTGTGGGTATGGGTGGATAGGTGGGTGGATGGGTTGGTGTGTGTGTGTGTGGGTGTGTATGTGCGTTCAAGGAAGTCTTTCAACAGTGAAAAACTTTGCTTACACGTTTCTTTTTTTTTTTTTTTTCTAAGCATGATTATATGCAAATCTCTAAATTTACCCTCACCTAGGCGTTCTCTCTCTCTCTCTCTCTCTCTCTCTCTCTCTCTCTCTCTCTCTCTCTCTCTCTCTCTCTCTCTCTCTCTCTCTCTCTCAACGACAGCGGCTGTAAAAACGTTGTAAAGCCCATTACGTACTCGTAATCTCAGCCATATAGTGTAGGTCTTAAGTTTCCCTTCATGTGACTCGTACGCGACAAGACTTGAGAAGGAATAAGGACAAGGAGGGAAGGAGAGAGAGAGAAGAGAAAATGGGGGGACGAAGGAGAGGAAAATGTAAAATAAACTTAAAGATAAAAGTAACAAAAGAAATGAGAAGGAAGGATACTAAAGTGGAGAAAGAAGTGAAGGAATGAGGGAAGATAAATGAAATGGGATTGAAAAGTAAAGATGAATCCGGAAAAAAGAGAATGATAAACATGTAAGAACGACGAATAAGAAGGAATTGAAATCAAAACACGAGATGAGAGAAAAGAAAGAAAGAGAAGACAAAAGGGTAGAAAGAAAGGAGAGGAACTGATAGAAAGAATTTAAGAGAAAAGAAAAAAAAATGACATCACTAAAAAGGAAAAAAATATAATAGAGATGAAGAAAAAAAAAAGGCAAGAAAGAAAGAAAACTAGAGGACAAGATGGAGGAAGGAGATAATTAGGAAAGTTATAACCGATGTATGCACTGTAAGGGAAAGTGACTGGAGGTGTGATAAGGGTAGGCTGGCTGGGTGTGGGGTCATTAGAGACGTGATAGTGACTTGGAATTCCTGTATTTGTTGTTAAAAGGAAGTGGAGCTGTTACCTGTGAACGTGAGGAGTGTGTGGAGTAAGCGGGGGAAGGAAGTGGTTGGGGAAGGTGTGAGAGGGAGGGGATGAAAGGATAAGAGAGGTGTGGGGTGCAAACTTTCCCTCTTGATTGCTGGGGTTGTTTACACTGTGTCTGCAATCTCTGGAAATATTTTTAGTGGAGAAAGAGAGAGGTGGTGGTGGTGGAGATTGTGGTAATAGTGTGTGTGTGTGTGTGTGTGTGTGTGTGTGTGTGTGTGTGTGTGTGTGTGTGTGTGTGTGTGTGTGTGTGTACTTGCTTTTATGTTGAGATACATTGGGTAGAGTCATTAGTATGTATAAAAATGGATCGGACAAGAGGTGTACTTATGAACATTATTTATGAAAATAAGAAAGAGCCTAGGCGATGGGACGATGCTCCAGTTGTTTCTAGGGTCTGAGTGGTCATCCTTCTTATGAACAGGTTGAATGTAAGCATATTTCCGGCAAGAATGGAAGGTGGACGTTGATTGGGAAAATTTTGAAAAAAGTATGACCTTGGGACCATAGGCCTGCCGAACAGACCTGATAAGGCGTAGATAATGTTATTAGGAATATGTTAAGTAACAAGCATAACAGTCAGAGGGTGGGGAATGAGGAAGGAAAACTCTGAATAATCCAATGCGGAGTTGTCAGATAAGGTATTAGATGTCTAAGGAAACTAAAAGATGACAATATAAAGATGAAAATTTTTTGGTTAAGTGGCTAAGTCACGAGGAGAAGTGGACCTGGGAAGGTTTTTTTTTTATATTTTGGCAAGTAGAATGAAAGATTTGACATAATTTTTGGTAGACTTATAAAACCAAGGGTTTTAGGAGATTGAAGTCTAGGACACTCTTATGAGCTACCTGTTTATCATAAATATCAAGATTTGAACTAACTGTTTTAGGAGCTTCAAAGAAAGTGTGTGGAATATGTCCCTTTGTAGTCTCTAATAAGCACTTTCTACAGAGACATATATCTGACGCGAAAGTAATAGCCATTCTGGAAATATCAATAGTAAGATCTTTGCAGAGGCGTAAAACCAGAAACACTTCTACTTGGGTGGAACTGGAGACGACATTGGAGCGGTAAGATGGAACAAGGAAATGGAATGGTGAGCAGAGGAATCTAACAGAAAAAAAAAAAAAAGCATGACATTATATGTTGAAGTACCACAAATAGGGAAAAGATCAAGAACGTTGAACGCTTCTTCAGGATTGTCAGGAATGTGCGTAAGATGCTGCACAAGTTGTTTCTATATCTTATTATAAAGCATTTAAAGGAATAGCAAAGCTGATGGTGAACGTTATGTGTGTGTGTGTGTGTGTGTGTGTGTGTGTGTGTGTGTGTGTTGGAAGATTTCTATTGGAAGACTGGTGACTGAATAAGTGATCTAGTGATCCAGTCTAGTTCTTAGAAAACAGAGAAGCACGTTATATATTTCAAGCTCATAAATGATTGGGGAGGATTAATACAATGAGTAGTAATTTGGAAGAGTTCTCGTTAGGGAATAGGTGACGTGCTAATAGAGGGTTTTGAAATATAGTAAGTTCTTATTTGATTCCTCCAACGTCCATTACACCATCTTCCTTGTCATTTTCCATTCTCCACTCTCCACTTTAACAGCACCCACCCTTCCATCCTCTGGTTCATCCTGATCATCTATGCCTTACCGCCCACCGCCTTTCTCCACCTGTTCACCAGCAACTACCATTCCGTCCTCTACTTAATGCACCTTTCCTCTGCATTAGTCTCCACTTCCTTCCTCCAATTGCTCGCTAGCATCCACTTCCACCTAACACCTCACCCAATGCTGACCTCTACCGCCCGCCGTCTTGCTACAAACTTTCGCCACAAAGGAAGACTTACGGGCACAGCTGGTCTTATAGGCGAGTAATTACACCAGCCCTCCTCTTGACAATGATTACCGGAACGCGGTGATGAAAGCGCCGACAGTGTGAAGCCATGTAGAGATACAAAGAAATACAGGTGTACGGTAATGATAAACGACAGTGAATGTTTAAGTAGTAATGCAGGAAGTGGTGTTTTAAAAGCATCGCATAAAGTTTCGCTATACAGCAATGTGGCGTTTAGGCAATGCGCTAATTAACTCACGATTTTTTAGACTAGTGACTCGCGCTGTACGTCCAATGCCTCCGTTCCACGCGTTTTTTTTTTTAAGAACGTAAATTGTGTGCATTAAAAGTAATGTGGTTAATGCTGGAACCTTCAGCTAGCATCAGTTTTTCCTCTTTTCTATAATCAACTACTTGCGAAGAGGCAATTAAGTAACGTTTTTCTAACCTGCTGTACTCCTTACAATCCGCCTCTACACACACACACACACACACACACACACACACACACACACACAGAGAGAGAGAGAGAGAGAGAGAGAGAGAGAGAGTCTCAGTAGTGGTTTGGTACCAGCATCTCAGTGAAGACTCCTGGCTCTCTCTGCCTTCATAAGTACCAGGGCTGCAGCAGAGGAAAATTTTAAGAAATACTTCTCCGGTGGTAATGTGAGTGCAGCTGGGGGGCGAGGAAAAGGCTTGGTTTCGCGCGGTAATGGCCAATTATCTGTGAAATACGATAGTGGGTGTTTAATGTGTGTTTGTAAACAGGTGAAGGCGTTGTGGTGATTTTAAGGCATGGATGTTCTCTGTAACATGGCTGCCAGAATTACGAGTACAGAAGTAGTAATGGCTAAGTGTAGAGTTAGAACAAGTGTTATGGAAGCTTTGGATGCGCGTGTGTTTTCCTGAGTGTGATTAGACAAGTGTAAAGCAACAACAGGCCCTTTCCAAACACGGTATTTTATTTATTTATTTATTTTTCCCAGCAACACTACTACACTTAGTGAGGAGGTATATTCGTTCCGAGGAAAGGTGAAGTTGTTTAGTGCAGTGCTTTTATAACAAGAAAGTTTACATAGCCTGCACCACACATGGTGATGAGGTTCATCCGTGCCTGAACAAGATGAACCTGTCTAGTTTACTATTTAATAACAAGAAGTTTTACTCTAGAAGTGGTACACCTGGTAAGGAGGTGTATCTGTGAACTGTAAAAAGAAACCTGCCTAGTGTAGCAGTGCAGGGATGTTCAGAGTGATTCAGCAGCAGGAAGATGCTCAGGTGTTTAAATAAAAAGAAATCCGTGGTGGATAATTTTTGGAGTTAATATAAATTTCCTGTGTTTGTGTGTGTGTGTGTGTGTGTGTGTGTGTGTGTGTGTGTGTGTGTGTGTGTGTGTGTGTCTTACTTGTAGTAGAATTATAGCAACCATTTTTGTATTACAAATATTTTTGGAGAGGCCTCACTCCTTAAGATTGTTAAATATAAATTGTAACTTAGTAATTAGGAGTGTTACACTTATTCGTAACAATCTGATATAAGTTTTCGTGACATATAGAACAATGATGTTACGAAACAGAAAAATAACTGAGTTTTTTTAAATATTCCGGTGTTGCATTTTTTTTTTTTTTTTTTCTATACTGGGTACAGAAAATTACAAACATTTTCAATTTGTTGACTCTATTTTTTTACCTTACATGAACGAAGGTTTCGAGAAGAGAGGGTGATGGAGGCAGCAGAGAGGGGAGAGATAGAGAGAGGGCAGGAGGGAAGGTAAGTGTTGTTAAGAGAGAGGGAGTTGAGAGGACAGAGTGCTGAGTAATGGCGTTAAATGGAGGGTGAGCGCGCGCGCTCACGCACGCACGCACGCACGCACACGTTTGGTTTCTCCTTTCGCTTCCTAGTTGTTGTAAATTCTCGTCTGCCATTAGGTGTTTTGCTTTCCTGGAATTCGAGAGAAAACCATGAAACTCCATGCAGTACATGCTTCTCTGGGTAGAGTCGCTGCGGGGTGAACGGTACGGGGGAGTGAGTGATGGAGGGAGGGAGTAGATTGGACGATGCTGCTGCCGGTAACACTGAAATGGATCTTTGTATTGTCATCCTGCGAACAATATAACGTACTGATTATCCCGCTGTTCATTTATATATGATGTAGCGTGTATCAAGAGGACTTGATTGGAATTACCGCCTGCAGTAGTTTCGTCATACCCATCAGAATTTAATTCCGTGTTGGCAAGTGCTGGTTATTTCCGCTGTGTATTACATTGTGGCGTGTACAGAGACCATCCAGTGAATCTTATTAGGGTTGCTGCTGGAATACCATGCGCCTCCCGCCACTCTTGTAGTAATTAAGGTGATTTGCACATTGTGGCGTGTGTTGAGAGGACGTTATTACTGCCGCAGCTGGGAGTTGTAGGTACGCCTCCCACCACTTCCGCAATAGAAACGGCGACCACTCTGGATGAGTTAACAGATAGGCAAATGTTGAAAGTTTGTTAGAAATCATATGTATTTGCTATCATTTCGATCATGAATGTGGTACCAAATGACTTTTGTTGCAGCACCTTAGATCAATAATTGCTCAGTCGCTCCGGTCATGAATAAGAAAATGCATCGTGAATGAAAAGAATTACAGTGGAAATCTTGATTACCGTCATGAATTAGACACTGTGCTATATATATATATATATATATATATATATATATATATATATATATATATATATATATATATATATATATATATATATATATATATATATATATATATATATATATATTGACTGATGACAGTGACCGCCCAAGGCTGGCCATTCAGCTAAACGTCACAGGAAATACTCGCACTATGATGAAATTTTTCTTTTCTAGCCAGAAAGTGAAGCCGGAATCTTTCACGAGATATTTCTGATTTCTGTACAGTAATTTCCTGTGGTCGCTGTTCAGTGTGTCTTCTATGACCCGATTTGGGTATGTCCACGTCATCAAAAATGTGAAAAGGTGAAACCTTGCGCCCATCTAGTAATTTGGATTTGACATCATGTTTCTCTAGTTCAGAATAGCATGTCTATGTTAGTTTTCCTTTAAACTGCCAGCAGGCATGGCCAGTGAGAACGGTGTTGATTATAACTCATAAGCGAGAACTTCCCCAAGACTGATATCCCGAGACGTTGCTGCAATCACAAGTTGTCCGAAGAAGTCCCGATCAGTATTGACAGTGATGACTTTCTCATCAGTTGTTTTTATCGTCTTCTTGACCAATGAAGCAAACGTTCTGGTCTCTAGATTGGCAAGGGATAAAAAAAGTTGACGGCCCCTGTTCGACAAATGTTGTCACCTCAGTAATGCCGGAGTCAAAGGAGTTAAGAAAACGTACAGCAGCCTCCTTCAGCATCCTTACACCTGTAGCGATGTTAATAGGGGTGAAGTAAGATCTTCATCTTCGATTTAGTAAGAAAAATTAGTTACCATCTCCAATATGAAGACATTAAGGGGTCCTTGAATGTCACTGTCATCCTTTTTCATTGTCTTTGATACTGCTTCTCTGTGACTGCAGACTTTACTGTGTTATACAGACCACATATCTCATATTGCCGCTGCTATGGCTGTTATTTATATACTTCAAGGATTATGCAGGTGCCATGCTAGTTTATACTTGAGCAAAAGTTTGATTAGAGCAACTGATGGCATGGTTCTCAGACCTAAATTTAGCACATACTGTATGAGAGGGTCTGAAAGCCGATTTATGTCATTCCTGTACACCAACAGCCTGATTCAGTAATTGGGCCAATCCATAACAAAGTGAGGTACCATACTAGTTGTGGCAGAAAGATGCCAAGGCCAGTGTCTGGTTCTCTCTAACTTGACAAATAGGAATAAAAAAAAGTGAACCATGGACACACTGGTTCGCCTTTCTTCTTCAAACCATATGAACACTGGTTCTAGTTTTGTTATGATATGTATCTTTTTCATGGAACGTACATATTTCACCTCTCCCAGATATAACTGGTTGGCCATTGTTTACTGTATAATAGACACCAAGTTCAGATCACATCCATTTTTTCTTGGGCAGCCAGTGTGAAAGACATTCCATTCAAGCCAAGACAGAGCCTCCATGAGAATCTTGTGAGTACATAGCCCACGACTGTAAGACTTACCTTCCTATACATCACTTGCTACTGCATCAGTAATGTGTATTGTGGCATTCAACAGATGAGGTTAAGGACACATTGGCGGCTGTTTTTAAAAATCCATCATATTAGATTTTCCTTACGATTTTCTAAGTGAAAAACTGTAATATTCATGCTTAAATTCATGTTCGTATCAATGGTCAGTTGGTACTGATACCATTAATCTATTACGTCTGACTGCTCGGAGCGGCCTTAAATTTGTTTCTTTTATTTATTTTCTTCCTGTGGTAATAATACCGTAACCATCAAATTCAATTTTTTTTCACAATCTAATACGATAGTATGGACAGATTTTCGGTGTATTGAAATCAGCCTATGTTTGTTATGTTCATTCTTATCATTAAATCCTATTGACGAGCAACAATACATTACTGCCACTCTTCTTAGATGTAATGTAATATCCTAATTACAGTATCTCTTTGGAAACATGTTCGTTGTAAGATAATAATGTAGGTCTTGATTTTAGATATAATACAATAAATAAAATGCAAACAAAATAAAATAAATAAAATACAATAAAAAACAAACTCAACTTAGAGTAAAAGCCGTCGAAAATAAACATAGTGAAGTACATCTGGCAGCTTGTTCACACTGCCTTATTGGAAACGTAGTTGGAGAAGACGGTTAGTATTTGTACTCATACAAAACTGCGTTACTGCACTGTGAATGGTGTAAGCAAGAGAGAAGATGCGGTTGACCAACAAGATAAAGTTAAGAGAGTGAAGACGCGGGATAAGGAGGAAGAGACATGTTAATTACATATATGACCAGAGGACGATGAGAGATGAATCTTATAATAATAATTCTTATTTTCGTGTTCGTTTTTTTTTTTTTCAGAATAGAAAAAAAAGTTTGATATAGTGTGTGTGTGTGTGTGTGTGTGTGTGTGTGTGTGTGTGTGTGCACGTGTGCGCGTGTGCGCGTGTGCGTGCGCGCGCGTTTTTTTTTCTTCTTTTTTTTGTGTTTTATTTTTATAATAATTATTATTATTATTATTTATTTATTTATTTATTTTTTATTTTTTATTTTTATTTATTTATTTATTTATTTTTTTGTGTGTGTGTGTGTGTGTGTGTGTGTGTGTGTGTGTGTGACTACCTACGCCTGTCGTTCCTCACATCCCCCATCGTTACCTTTCCCCTCTTTCCGTTACTGCTACACATCTTTCCATTTAACTTGTTATTTTTATAAATTCCTCCTTTTATTCTTCTTCAGCTATCTCTTCTATCAATGTATCGCCTCTTTCCTATTTCCTTTCCTCTTCCTCATATCCTTTCCTCTTAATCAATTTCTCGCTTTCTCCCTTTTTCCTCGTTCCTCTTTCCTATTTCATTTTCTTTCTCGTCTGTTCCTCGCTTTGTCATCTCCTTCTGTGGTTTGACTCTTTCCCTCCTCAGTCTCCCTTCACTAACTCTCCACTTCTCACTTATACATCCTCCCCTTCCTCTTCTTTGTCTAACTCCTTACTTTTCCTTCCCCCCCTTCTCCGGACAGGTCGTTTCCACCACTATGAACTCTGTCGCTAATCTCTCGTGCAGACTTCGCCAACTCAGATTAGTCAAGTTCATGGCTTAAGGTTCACGTAAAGGCAAGTTGTTGGCGTGTTTGATACGGCCAACAATTAATGAGCGATAGTTTGTCTTCGTCAGCATCACCATCATGTGTGTGTGTGTGTGTGTGTTCCCGCATGTGTATGTTGCCCTTTTATTACCACTGATAAGGGGAAGAAAAATTTAATAGTAAATGCAACAACAACAACAACAAAAAAAATATCAGGGGAGGCGACAGGAAAACAATAGGAAAAAGTACTGGAAACCTCGACCCTGGGAAACAGACACAGAGAGAGAGAGAGAGAGAGAGAGAGAGAGAGAGAGAGAGAGAGAGAGAGAGAGAGAGAGAGAGAGAGAGAGAATGCATACAGACAGACAGACAGCGAGGAAGAGATAGATAGACGGGCAGGCAAAGTCAGCACTCCAGAAGCAGCAGAAGGAACCATGGTAGGAAGGCAGTAAAAAGCGAGGAAGAGTAAAAGGCGAGGAAGAGATAGACAGACGGGCAGACAAAGTCAGCACTCCAGAAGCAGCAGAAGGAACCATGGTAGGAAGGCAGTAAAAAAGTGCCTTGACTCAGGGCCGAGGTAAACACAACAGTTAAGGCGTCGTTAGTCGGAAAATTAAGGCACAAAGCCCCGCCATTAACGCCGGCACTCTCGGGAAAGCCAAGCGCGGGGAGGAAAGGGGATAGGTTCAAGGAAGGTTTTCTCTCATACTCTCTCGCCTCCCGTGCCACATTGAGCATTGGGTCACAAGAGGTAATACTAAGGAGGTAAGAGAGAGAGAGAGAGAGAGAGAGAGAGAGAGAGAGAGAGAGACTACAAATTCAGTTCAAGTTCAGATATTCTTATTAACACTAAACTGGTTTTTATTGTTTACAAGGTGATAAGGTGGTGCTAAATAAAGATATCCCAAACCGAAACAGAAGTGTCATCGTTAAAATATTATGACAATATGAAGGTAGTATAAAATTCTTACTGCTAAAAAAAAAAAATTAATATTGGTAAAAAATATATCAGAGTTACATCATAGGTCAGTTACTTAAAATAAAACTTCTATATGAGTGCAAAAATAGAAATAAAATGGCTACATTGGTGACGTTAGGGTTAGGGGCTAGTTCCTATTGCATTAATTCGTCCAGCGCCACCATATGTTCGTTATTTCAAGAACAGCAGGAAATTTCTTACACTATTCAGATTTTTTTTTATGCAGGAGGGACGCCAGCCAAGTGAAAAAAAAAAAAAAAAAAACTGAGATACCGGTCTCCAAATAAGGTCCAAAGCGGTAATAAAAAATTGAAGGATAAGTGTCTTGAAATCTCCCTCCTGAAGGAGTTCAAGTCATAGGAAATGGAAATACAGAAGCAGGCAGGGAGTTCCAGAGTTTACGAGAGAAAGGAATGAATAATTGAGAATACTGGTTAGCTCTTGCATTAGAAAAGGTGGACAGAATAGGGATGAAAGAAAGAAAAAAGTCTTGTGCAGCGAGGCCGCGGGAGGAGGGAGGAATGCAGTTAGCAAGATCAGAAAAACAGTTAGCATGAAAATAGCGGTAGAAGATAGCATGAGATGCAACATTGCGGCAATGAGAAAGAGGCTGAAGACAGTCAGTTAGAGGAGAGAAGTTGATAAGATGAAAAGCTTTTGATTCCACCCTGGCTAGAAGAGCAGTATGAGTGGAACCCTACCCAACCAAACATGTGAAGCATACTCCATACATGGACGGATAGGACCCCTGCATAAGGCTAGCAGCTGGAAGTGCGAGGAAAACTGGCGGAGACGTCTGAGAATACCTAACTTCATAGTAGCTGTTTTAGCTAGAGATTAGATGTGGTTTCCAGTTTAGATTATAAGTAAAGGACAACCCGAGGATGTTCAGTGTAGAAGAGGGGGACAGTTGAGTGTTATTGAAGAAGAGGGGATAGTTGTCTGGAAGGTTGTGTCGAGTTGATTGATGGAGGAATTGAGTTTTTGAGGTGTTGAATATTACTAAGTTTGCTCTGCCTCAATCAGAAAGTTTAGAGAGATCAGAATTCATGCGTTCTGTGGCTTCCTGCGTGAACTGTTTACTTTCTGAAGGGTTGGACATCTACGAAAAGACGTGGAAAAGTGCAGGGTGGTGTTATCAGCGTAGGAGTGGATAGAACAAGAAGTTTGGTTTAGAAGATCATTGATGAACAATAGGAAGAGAGTGGATGACAGGACAGAACCCTGAGGGACACCACTGTTAATAGATTTAGGAGAACAGTGACCGTCTACCACAGCAGCAGTAGAACGGTCAGAAAGGAAATTTGAGATGAAGTTACAGAGAGAAGGATAAAAGCCGTAAGAGGGTAGTTTGGAAATCAAAGCTTTGTGCCAGACTCTATCAAAAGCTTTTAATGTGTCCAAGGCAATAACAAAAGTTTCACCAAAATCTCTAAAAGAGGATGACCAAGACAATCAGTAAAGAAAAGCCATAAGATCACCAGTACAGCGGCCTTGACGGAACCCATACCGTCGATCAGATGGAAGGTTGTGAAGTGATAGATGTTTAAGAATCTTCCTGTTGAGGATAGATTCAAAAACTTTAGATAGGCAGGATGTCAAAGCAGTAGGACGAGGTCACCCTTTTTTAGGAACAGGAAGAATATAGACAAATTTCCAGAAAGAAGGAAAGGTAGATGTTGACAGACAGAGTTGAAAGAATTTGACTAGGCAAAGTGCAACCACGGAGGCGCAGTTTCGGAGAATTATAGGAGGGCCTCATCAGGTCCATAAGCCTTCCGAGGGTTTAGGACAGCGAGAGCAAGAATAAACACCATATATACAATAAAGAGAATACTCATATGTCTTGTTTAACAATTTCGGTACAATGTTCGAGCTTCATCAACTTATCTTTCACCATATAGTACGCAATGGCGACTGCTTTATTAAGTATTCTTGTACTCAAACTATCGCTGTTGGCAGGACGCGGCACCGGGAACAGTTCATGGAAAGGAGATGACAGGAGACAAACACTAGAGGGGCGGGTGGGGAAGTGATAATATTAAGGCCGGGAAGAATGAGTGTCAGGGGCAGTAAGAGGATGAAGCTGTCCTATTACTCTCCCTTCTTTCGGCTTAATAAAGAAAATGATATATCTAGTTTTATGCTCGAGACATTTCTTCATCAGCTTTTCCTTTCTCTCTCTCTCTCTCTCTCTCTCTCTCTCTCTCTCTCTCTCTCTCTCTCTCTCTCTCTCTCTCCTCTCTCTCTCTCTCTCTCTCTCTCTCCTCTCTCTCTCTCATCATGGCCCATTCCTCGTTTCCTGTTCTCTTGCCTGCTCATCTCATTTCGGTTTCCCTACTTTTTTTACTAATTTTCTCTCTCTCTCTCTCTCTCTCTCTCTCTCTCTCTCTCTCTCTCTCTCTCTCTCTCTCTCTCTCTCTCTCTCTCTCTCTCTCTCTCTCTCTCTCTCTCTCTCTCTCTCTCTCTCTCTCTCTCTCTCTCTCCTCTCTCTCTCTCCTTCCTTTATTCTCGTTTTCATTTAAGTATTTTTTCTTTTTCCGTTTTCCTCTTCCCTTTTATAGTATCGTCTTACTGAGTTCCTCATTGGGTTCCTCCATGTACTGTCAACCCACACACACACACACACACACACACACACACACACACACACACACATACACATTAACCTTTAGTATAGTGTATATTTTTGCATGTGCTGGTGTGTGACGTTGGCAAGGATTAATTAACGAGATCTTTTGGTACTTGCATTTATCTGTTTACTATTATCTGCTTGTATATACTGTACCTGTGTGTTCCCCCTTGCGTTTCATAACCAGCAAACTGAAGGATGCCCTGGCTAATGCATCAGATTTGGGACACTCCAAACGCTGAGCCCTGTGTGTGTAAGAGTGTGATGGTGGCGATTTTGAGGTACAAAAAATGAAAATGAAATAAAATAAGAAAACAGCGGGGAATCCTTAGAAAATTAGTGAATAGGGTAAGAAGCTGGGTAAAAAGTAGAACAATAGAAAGGAAAAGAGATAAAACGTAAGCATATAATTACAGGAAGCTACAGAAGAATTCAAATTTTGTGAAGGGATTTTCTCTCTCTCTCTCTCTCTCTCTCTCTCTCTCTCTCTCTCTCTCTCTCTCTCTCTCTCTCTCTCTCTCTCTCCTTTTCATCAGCAGATTTTCAGTGTTTCAAGACTTGATCTGATTTTCCCTTAATCTGTATCCAGTTTATGACAGAGAAGAGGTTTTTATTCGTTGTTATATTCTCCTTTCTTTTATAAGGAGTCTCTTAGTCCGAAGAGCTTATGATAAAGTAGTAGTGAACCTTCCGTGTATAGATGCCACCGCCTCCTCCTGCTCGCCACGCCTCCATCCACATGTAGAAATCATAATGGTGGAATGAGCAGTACAAATCCATTATGTGTACGTATGTATGGATGGATGTGTGAATGGATACCTATTGTCACCTGGTGAAAAATGAAGATGGTATGGATGAAGGATGAGAAATTAAAAGTTTCTTCAGTTTCTTTCTTTCTCTTTTTTCTTTCTTCTTTCCTTTCTCTTTCTTTCTTTTTTCTCTCTTTCTTTTTTTTTTTTTTTTTGTGTGTGTGTGTTGTGAGAGAGGAGAGAGAGAGAGAGAGAGAGAGAGAGAGAGAGAGAGAGAGAGAGAGAGAGAGAGAGAGAGAGAGAGAGAGAGAAGAGAGAGAGAAAAGGAGGGAGGGAGGGAGGGAGGGAGGGAGGGAGGGAGAGGGAGGGAGGGAGGGAGAGGGAGGGGGAGGGAGGGAGGGGGAGGGAGAGAGAGAGAGAGAGAGAGAGAGAGAGGAGAGAGAGAGAGAGAGAGAGAGAGAGAGTAGTGAGTGTGTGAGTGAGTGAGTGAGTGAGGTGATGTGAGTGAGTGAGTCTTTGTGTGTGTTCCGTGTACGTATATCCATAATCCATACATCAGTTTCATTTCTATCTAGTATCCGTGTGGGAGCTAAATGGCATTAGCTTCATATAAAACCTGAATGATTTATAATTATCGTCATCATCATCACTATTACTGTCAATCCATTCTTGACAGCATAATTGGTGGTGATAGAGTGAATTTCGATGATGGGCGCGGGCGGTGAGCTTTTTTTTTTTTTTTTTCGCGAGACCAGCTTCCGCCCACATCGCATTAATACATTATTCATTCATTAATTTATTTGTTCATTATTCATTTAGTCTTTTAATTTTTATTTAATTTCTATTAGGCTCTGTTGTACGGGAAATGTGTTAGATCAATTAGTCTTCATTTATATTATGGTGATGGTCGTTGTTATTACTGGTATTAGTAGTAGCTGTAGTATTTGCAGTAGTAGTAGTTGTAGTAACACGCGTGGTCAAGTTAAGTGTTCTGTTAGGGGTCGATGCCTGCCTCACGTGGCTTATTCGTTTAGACAAAATGTTTTAATGTTTCAAAGGGGCATTATAATAGTATGCATAAAAGATGCCACCCAAGGATGAAAATAAAGAGAAGAAAGTCAAATGGTGACTACATCTCTGTCCTCCTCGTTTAGAATTAAAGACGTAGAGGAATGAGGGACGTCCTGTCCATTACAACTTCTTGGTGATTATCCCAAGTTCACGTGACCTTTTCCCCACGATGCTGAGTCCCTGTCCACACACACAACACACACACACACCACACACACACACACACACACACACACACACACACACACACACACACACAACACACACACACACAACACACACACACACACACACACACACACACACACACCACACACACACACACACACACACACACACACACACACACACACACACACACACACACTCCTCTCTAATTCAGTGTGGTTATTTCCATCTGCCACATCACAGGCTAATTCTTCACTGATGAACCAACCATTGCTCTCCTTCTTTGTGCAAAAGGATGAGGGTGTCTGACCTTCTCACCTTTACTCACAGGACGAGCAATCAAGAGATTTAAGCTCTTATGTAGCTGGCGGTCACGAATTCACATCCTTCTCAAAAACCGTCGTATTACACTGAGATAGTGCGCGCGCGCTCACACGCACACACGCACGCACGCGCGTGCGCGCGCGCGCACACACACACACACACACACACACACACACACACACGCGCACACACACACACACACACACACACACACACACACACACACACACACACACACACACACACACACACTTAAGCATTATGTTTAAACTCATTTTTCGTTGCTCATCACGACCTTTTGAATCAGAGGGATGTACATGAGTTTGGATTTTGAACGTGCAGTGTCCCTGTAGTAGTAGTAGTTGTAGTAGTAGTAGTAGTAGTAGTTGTTGTTGTTGTTGTTGTTGTTGTTGTTGTTGTTGTTGTTGTTGTAGCAGTAGCAACAGCAGCAACAACAGTAGTAGTAGCTAGCAGTAGTAGTAGTAGTAGTAGTAGTAGTAGTAGTTGTTGTTGTTCTTTTAACTTTCCTCCACGTCATCTATCACTCCACTACTCCCTTCTCATCTCAAGCCTCTCTCTCTCTCTCTCTCTCTCTCTCTCTCTCTCTCTCTCTCTCTCTCTCTCTCTCTCTCTCTCTCCTCTCTCTCTTCATCTATCTTTTTACTAATACATTCAAATGTACATAGTTTTTTATAAAGGAAGAAATTATTTCACAGGGTAAAGGAAGTAGTGTGAATGCCCTCTATCTTAAAACCTAACTTTGATATACACACTATATAGTCAGTCAATTCTCCAGCACTTGTGTCACTGTCACGCACCACTCTGAGCCAAACATGCGCCAACACTTTAAATTTCTGAGCCCCACACACGGCAACACTCAGGTCGTCCGGGCACACATTTGAGGCTAGAAAACTTCCACCACTTCACGTACGTTTATGCTCTCTCTCTCTCTCTCTCTCTCTCTCTCTCTCTCTCTCTCTCTCTCTCTTCTCTCTCTCTCTCTCTCTCTCTCTCAGCCAATCTTCCCCTTCCTACTGTTTCAGTTATTTCACTTTCTTTTTTCTTTCTCTTCCCTCATCTGTCCTTGTGTGTCCAATTCTCCACGACTAAGCTCCCTTTTTGCTCCTCTTAGGGGATCTTTTCCGAAGGGAGAGAGAGAGAGAGAGAGAGAGAGAGAGAGAGAGAGAGAGAGAGGAGAGAGAGGAGAGAGAGAGAGAGTGAGAGAGAGAGAGGAGAGAGAGAGAGAGAGAGAGAGAGAAACTAGTATACGATCACTACCAGTGATCTTTCAAGTGCCATTTTTTCCGAGTAGCATCACTACCACGTGGTAACTTGTGTTGCAATACTCTCTCTCTCTCTCTCTCTCTCTCTCTCTCTCTCTCTCTCTCTCTCTCTCTCTCTCTCTCTCTCTCTCTCTCTCTCTCTCTCTTTGCATGGTATCTTCGTGCCTTCGTGTTCTTACATGATTAACTAACTGACTGACTAATTAATTGGCTGATTCAATGGCGCTGGGACAATAAGGTCATAACGTGCCACATTATTTACTTAACATACGTATAAAAGGAATTTGTTTTGTACTTCATCTTTTTCTTTAATATCAAATTTGAATGTTGAGAGATTCACGTAATGGAGAAGCTTCCTAGTTTGAGGTTGCCATCGTAATGAGATTTATAAAGGAAATTAATACCCCAGAAGAAACACTAATGTAATACAATATTTGTATAAAAAGGACCAGTAAAAGATAGTTTATACAACGCTCTGCATATTATTTTGCATCTAAGCGAATAATTTATATATATATATATATATATATATATATATATATATATAGATATATATATATATATATATATATATATATATATATATATTTATATATATATATATATATATATATATATATATATATATATATATATATATTATATATATATATATTTAATTTATTTATTTATTTATTTATTTATTTATTTATTTATTTATTTATTTATTTATTTATTTATTTATTTACTTACTTACTTATTTATTTTTATTTTTATTTATTTTTTGTTATTTTTTTTTTCATGATAACCTTTTCCATCGTATAGTTTTATACTTACCATGAGTATACGTTCCTAAGCGTGCCACCAGACACCACAACAAGATAACGCCCCTAAAGGCGCTGCGCACGGACCGGTACAGACTCAGCGCGATTCCCACCATGATGCGAGCCATCAATCAATAATATTTTCCTTCTAGATTAGACTTAGCTTTAGGATATATGTTAAGTATTTCTCCACCCCCTCTGTACATTTTCAGTTTGTTAACTGCCTGAAGAATAAACTGTTTATTATTATTATTATTATTATTATTATTATTATTATTATTATTATTATTATTATTATTATTATTATTATTATTATTATTATTATTATTATTAACCAAATATTTAATTAAGGATTGTACAGAGCCTTATTATACTCATACATACTTTAAGAAGTCTATGCATTGCCAGATATGTGAGAATGTTTGTTGAGGTGATGCAAGGAACACGATAAGGGGAAGCCAGTAGGCAGGAAAAAAAAAAAAAGTCAGAAGGGTTTAGGGAGATAATATGCTCCTGAGAGCTTTCCTGGAAAGTGAGATGGTTCGTGGATGTAGAGGAATGGCGAGGAATGGGAAGAAAAGAAAAGGAATGGTCAACAGGGGAAGGGAAAGCGGAAGACAACGGAAAGAAGGAAATAGGACTGGGAGCTGTTCCATCATGTCTGCCCTCACTCCATTTCCTCTTGTTTCCTTTCTTCCTTCCTTCCTTCCTTTCAGCCTTTCTCCATCTTCACTCATCTTCCTCCACACCTGTATTGGTTTCTTACTTAACTTTCAACATTGTACAAATAATTATTCCTCACGCTATCATCCCTGCCCTCTCTTCCTCTTCTCTTCTTCCCTGTTTTCTCTTTTTGCACTTCCTCCTTTTCTCTTCTTCCTTGTCCTCTCTTTATTCCCTTCCTCCCCTTTTCTTCTTCTCTGTCCTCACTTTCTTCCCTTCCTCCTCTTCTCTTCTTTTGTTATCCTCTTGCATTCCTTTCACTTTCCTCTCCTCCGCCCTGCTTGCACGCTGTCAGCACTAAACAAGGGCGAATCATATTAACAAATGTGATTTACACAATGTTAGTATGAGTAGAATAAATAAATCACGTCTTGAGATTAAATTCGGATACAATGGAGAGAGAGAGAGAGAGAGAGAGAGAGAGAGAGAGAGAGAGAGAGAGAGAGAGAGGCAAGACAAGAATATGATTTTTATTTTTATGGTTATTCATTCCTTCACTGACATTTTAGAATAGAACAAATCAACAGAAGCTAGTTGAAATGTGACACACACCGCTGTCACTCTTAAAATGAAAGCCTAGAATAATAATAAGAAAAATTTATTATGAGCAAAAAAAAAAACACTAATGTCGCTCTTATAATGCTATTTTCAAATTTACGGTAGTTTTTAGTTTCCATGAGATCTTCAAACTTAGAAGCAGGGATCACTTTCGCGTGTTTCCTTAACGAGAGACATGTTTCCGTTTCGATCGATCTATTTAAAACATGTAAAGCTCTATTACTGGAAGAAATTTCCTTTAAGCATAGTAATGATAGGCCTATACTGTTAGCGCCATTAGAAGAAGAAGAAGAGGAAGAAGAGGAGGAGGAGGAGGAGGAGGAGGAGGAGGAGGAGGAGGAGGAGGAGGAGGAGGAAGAAGAAGAAGAAGAAGAAGAAGAAGAAGAAGAAGAAGAAGAAGAAGAAGAAGAAGAAGAAGAAGAAGAAGAAGAAGAAGAAGAAGAAGAAGAAGAAGAAGAAGAAGAAGAAGAAGAAGAAGAAGAAGAAGAAGAAGAAGAAGAAGAAGAAGAAGAAGAAGAAGAAGAAGAAGAAGAAGAAGAAGAAGAAGAAGAAGAAGAAGAAGAAGAAGAAGAAGAAGAAGAAGAAGAAGAAGAAGAAGAAGAAGAAGAAGAAGAAGAAGAAGAAGAAGAAGAAGAAGAAGAAGAAGAAGAAGAAGAAGAAGAAGAAGAAGAAGAAGAGAATGTGTCTCTGAAACAGTCCAGCGCAAGAGAAATAAGAGTAAAAAAGAATAATACATGCTACACAACCTGAGCCTTGAGCTGAGATAAAAATTTCACCGGGATTATTTATAATGGCGGGATTAAGCAGCAACGGAAATTACGGGGCAGCGAGTGTTGAGGCAAGATAAGGAAGGGTTGTGGTGGCCTAGTCCCGATAACACTTACCGCTCCGCTCACCACCTGCGTATATGTACTCCATGAATACACACACACACACACACACACACACACACACACACACACACACACACACACACACACACACACACACACACACACACACACACACATCCCATTATGACATAGAGGCAAGCTGGAGTCAGTCTATTCTGCGCTGATAATTTTTTATAGAGACTACAGGCAGCATGTCAGAGGTAGCGTGAAAGTGTGAGTAAGCATTACAGGATTGTATAGAGCGTAAGGAAGCATTACCACCAAACATCAGCAGTAGCAGCAGGAGACATAGGGAAGGAAAGACCATACAATAATCAAATTCAGCTTTAGGTTTAGGAAAAAGTAAGCTACATGTGTTCTATTTGGGAAATCATTAAAGCCACTGTTGTCGTACACACACACACACACACACACACACACACACACACACACACACACACACACATACACACAAGGAGAGTAATCTTTGTGTTTGAAGTGACATCTCCGCTAGTCCAGGGGATTGCCACACAAACCCCTCTGTCTTTGCCTTGTCCTCCCAGCTCCGACCTTACGCAGATCCTCTGCCTCCTCCATCTCTCCCGCAGCCTTTATCTTTTACCTCCTCCTCTTCCTCCTGCAAGCGCACCACACACACACACACACACACACACACACACACACACACACACACACACACACACACACACACACACACACACACACACACACACACACACACACACACACACACACACACACACACACACACACACACACACACACACACACACACACACACACACACACACACACACACACACATTCTCTCTCTCTCTCTCTCTCTCTCTCTCTCTCTCTCTCTCTCTCTCTCTCTCTCTCTCTCTCTCTCTCTCTCTCTCTCTCTCTCTCTCTCTCTCTCTCTCTCTCTCTCTCTCTCCTGTTCTTCAGTGCCGCACGAAAACCTCCCGAAACAGTGTAAAGGAGACTTCGTAAACTCCAACGTTGCATAATTTCCAGAATGTCTTGCCCTTTTAATGATTTGTGATAAGGCTTCTAACTTTCTCCTCTCTTCCTTCCCTTTCCTACACCATTTCCTACTACCAGTTTTTTCCTTCTCGCCTTACTCCTTCCTTACCTTATCTTCCTTCCTCACATCTTCCCGCATTACTTTGTTTCTGAATTCTGATTGTATTCTCCTATTTCCTTTTTTCACTCGTGATCTCTCTTCTTCACTCCCTCTCTCTTTTTCCTCTCTACATCCTTTCTCTTTCTCTGTAGCCCATTCAACTCCCTCCCCCCCTCTACCCCCGTATCAGGGTCCTACAACAGGTTTTATCGCATTTCTTGTACATTAAGGAAACTATCTCCCTGCAGCGCGCTTCTTCCTCAAGCTTATTGCTTTCCCCTGGAGGCCTTTCCCCCAACTTCTTCAGGACCACTTCCCGCCACTCCCCGTCCCTCCGAGGTGCCCTGCCCCCTCCCCAGCACCTCTTCAGGACTCACCCGGGGATGCATTAGAAGCGGATTAGGAATTTTTCTTCTTTTATATCTTTTATTCTTCCGTTGAATCCATGTTTATTTCTCTGTTTGGGAAAGGAATACATTTTCTCTTGTTTATTACAGACCATTCATTATATATACATATTTATTGCATTATTGCGCATAACCGTAATTTTGATGTATTTATTTTTATTGATTTTCTTGTCTGTTATAATGTGTGATAGAGATGGATCTTGTTTTGTAGCATAATATATATATATATATATATATATATATATATATATATATATATATATATATATATATATATATATATATATATATATATATAAATTTATTTATTTAGAACTATAGGGTTGAGATGCCTGTAAATATAAAATTAAACAGGTTTATGCACAGAGATTTACTAAATGTTACATGAAAGAAAGCAAATACTTGTAAATGTTCTTTCTAATTCATACCTTGTCTTCCTTTCCTTCCTCTTGTCCCTTGATATTTAATTTTTTTTTTTCCTGCCTTCGCTCCCAGTCTTCATTCCTCCCCTTCATTTCCTTTTCGTTCTCTCTCTCTTCCTCCTCCTTTCCCTTCGTCGCTCCTCGTCCCTCCTCCCTTACAACCCTCTCAGCCAGAACGTGGTACCCTTGCTAACTTGGTCTCCTGCCCTTCTTGCTGCGAAGGAGGGGGAGGCAGCTGTCTCCAGGCTCGTTAAAAACTTTTACAACACCAGCGCCACTTCCTGCTGCTTCTTCCACGTCAGGTGAGGGACGGAGGGAGGGAGGGAGAGAGGGAAGGAGGGAAGGCCCTTCCCTAGATACCAGACAAGTGATGACATGGTTCATTGATGAAGGCGAAACTGATGTAGATTACAGTTTTTTATTTATTTTTTTTATTATTCCTTTTGTGTATAGGTGTTATATGTTAGTTGTTACGGCTGTCTGAATCATCAACCTATCTTTCATTTTAACATTGAAAGATTTAGCCACTTCTCATTTCTAGGTGATGATTAATGTGTGAACCTGAATTTCTTGCCTCTTTTTTTTTTCTTTCTCCAATATTTGAACTAATCTCTCATGTTCTACAATATTTTCGTGGTTTTTTATCCCCCTTCAACTTTCTTGTTTCCTGAACCTCGTTATTCTATTTCACCTGTGCATCTTGCCAAGTAATATAGAAGTGACTCGGTTACTACCGACGATATGTATAAAGATTAAAACATTATTATCTTCCCTTTCTTTTCAGGTGAGGGTTCAGTCTCAGGGTCAGGGTTGAGTCTCAGGTCAGGGTTCCTCAGTCTCAGGTCAGTGTTCCTAGCGAACGGATGTGTTTATTGAGCAGTGACTTGACGCTATATAGCTGGCTAGTGTAGACACGGCGCCTTGTTTTGCTGAGTCGTCTGGTTGTGTTAGTTCTGTTCTCGAGGTCTTCGTTGCGAAGGTCTCAGAGGTGGAGGCTGAGTTTCATCGAAGGATCTCGGAGGTGCAGGCTGAGTTTCTTGAGAGGATCTCAGACCTGCAGGCTGAGTTCTGTGAGAGGATCTCAGGACCTTTGGGAGGGTCGTGCCCCACCGTCACCTTACCTAGTAGGGCGACAAAGGAGAAGTGGTTGGTTGTGTGTAGGAGCGCCAAGAGGCTGAAAGTCCTCAAGGCGCCTTGCTTGGAGACGAGGAACCCCTTCATTGTGCTGGAAGGAGTGACGGAGGAGGAGGCAGACGCAGTTACCCTGGCCCAAGGTAGAGTGTTTGTGTTTGGTGATAGTCAGGTTAGGCACTTAGATAGTGTGTTTTGTGCCAGAGACAGGAAGCGTAAGTCGAGGGTGCGTTTGCCAGGGGCTGGGATAGGGAAGCTAGCTGATAGGCTAGACACGTGCTTGGAAAATGATGGGACCAATCCCATTGTTTTTCTCAGCACGGGAGGGAATGACCTTGGTAAGGTCAGGAGTGAGGAGCTGTTCCGAAGGTTTAGGCAGGCTTTGAATAGGATTAGCGGCAAGGGAGGGATCCCTGTGGTATGTGATGCCTTGCCGAGGAGGGGAGTTGGTGCTGAGTGGCTGTCCAGGGCTATTATAGTGAATCGCAGGCTCTCGAATTATTGTAAGAATAATGGATGGACGTTCATCGACAACAAGGACCTCTTCTATGGTAGGGACACCTTGTACGCCAGGGATGGAGTGCATTTATCACGCCAGGGTGTTCGGGTTTTGGCAGGAACATTCGAGCGGGAGGTAACTGCACTCCAGCGCCTTTTTCGTTAGTCAGGAGGGAGAAAGAGGCTGTGAAGTCGAAATGAAGGACAAATTAGTTAAACATATAAAGGTAACTAGCTCAGAGAAGGTGAGAAAAAGCTGAAGTGTTTACTACACAAATTGTAGAAGTATTTTTGAATAAAATAGACTTGCTTAGAGGAATGGCGTGTGTAGAGAACCTTGATATCATTGCTTTAACAGAAACTTGGTTAGATAAGGTCAGGAAAAGTATTTAATCCAGAGGTTAAGATAGATGGTTATACACTATTCTATAAAGACAGGGAAAACAGGAGAGGAGGAGGCGTCGCGTTATATGTTAGGGACACATTACGGTGTTGTATTAACAGTAGAATTAAAACAGATAGCAAAACAGAGTCGATTTGGGTAGATATTAATGAAGGATCACAGTCAGTAGTACTGGAAGTAGTGTACAGGCCACCGAACAGTACAAAGGCAATTAACATCTCACTATGGCAGGAAACAAATAGAGCAGGCAGGTACAGTCAGATATGACTGGTAGATTTTAATTTTAGGAATATCGATTGGAGCCTGATGGTGGGTAACAGGGAAGCAGAGAAATTTCTTAAGGTAATTCAGGATAATTTTTTAAAACAGGTAATCGTAGAACCCACAAGGGGGAACAATATTCTAGATTTGATTATAATTAATTATAATTGGAAGTAATCAAACAGGTAGAGGCTGTAGGACTGCTAGGTAACAGTGACCATTGGAAAATTAGGTACAAATTAAAATGGGAGGAAACTTTTAAAAAGTAAAAAAACACTAGTTAAATACCTGACCTCGGGAGAGCAGATTTTGAGGGATTAAAAAGGTACCTCCAAGAAGTTGACTGGCAACGGACGCAGGGTGAGATCAGGTTCGGGATGGAGTTCAGAGAGATAAGGCAGGAAGAGAGAGGTGAGGTGAGATGTGAGGGTGTAGGGCAAGAGGGGGGAAGAAGTGCCGGGGCGGACGAGGGAGAGAGGGGGAGATATGTATGAATATGTTGGAGGGTCAGGTCATGCTGAGATGGGAGAGGGGAGGTCGAGGCGAGTAGAGGATGGAGAGGGTGGAAGGGGCCGAGATGAAAGGATTAGGTGAAGTAAATGTAGATGAGTTGTATAAATATTTCATAAATAAATTGCATACAGGATAGTTAGCAAGCATCCCCTATAGAGCAATAAGATCACAGAAAAATTACCCGAAATGTATGACTGTTAGGTTAAAACACTATATAAGTCGGAAGAGAAGTATATATAAAAGATTAAGGCCACAAAATAGTGAATCAGTTAGAACAGTCAGGAGGTTAACGAGGAAAGCTAAAAGCAATTATGAATTAAAGGTAGCCAGCCAGGCGAAGACGAACCCTAAGAGATTTTTATCAGGTATATAGAACGAAGAACAAGGAAGCTATAGGTCCATTAAAGGCAGCAGGTGAGGAGCTGTTTAGTTCTGGGGAGGAGATTAGTAAAATTCTGAATGAGTATTTCTTAACTGTCTTCACCCAGGAAAACATGCAGGATATGCCGAATAGTGAAGAGATGTTTAGACCAGATGAGAATGAGAGGCTGACAAATATTACCATAACTAGGGAGATAGTGAAACGGGAGATAGATAGGCTAAGAAAGTTCAAGACACCAAGACCAGATGAAATACATCCCAGCGTACTTAAGGAATGCAAAGAGGTTATTAGTGAGCCGTTAGTTTTGTCTTTAGGAAATCACTGGAGTCAGGTGAGGTACCAGTAATGTGGAGGCAGGCTAATGTAGTACCCATCTTTAAGAAAGGAGATAAAAAATTTAACGTCAAATTATAGACCTGTCAACTTAACTTCTGTTGTAGGTAAAATAATGGAGTCAGTAATAGTGAAGAACATTAGGGAGCATTTAGACAAACATAACTTGATAAATCAGTCACAGCATGGCTTCACGAAGGGCAAGTCTTGCCTGACGAATATGTTAAGTTTTTACTGTAAAGTGTACGAGGCAGCAGATAATGGTGATAGTTACGACATCTTATATCTGGACTTCAGTAAGGCGTTTGACAAGGTACCCCATCAGAGGCTCCTGAGAAAGATTAGGTCACACGGGATAGATGGGAAAGTGTTAGGCTGGATAAGGTCATGGCTAAGCGACAGGCAACAGAGAGTTGTAATAAACAATTCTAAATCCGAATGGGGTGCCACAGGGATCAGTATTAGGGCCACTGTCGTTTTTAATATACATCAATGACTTAGATAGTGAAATTAGTAGTGATGTTAGTAAATTTGCGGATAACACAAAGATAGGTAGATTACTTAGGTCAGAATCGGATGCCATCGCCTTGCAAACAGATTTAGATAGGATGAACGAATGTGAACGGACAGATGGCAAATGCAGTTTAATATCAAGAAATTCAAAGTACTTAGCGTAGGTAGAAGAAACCCACACAGTAGGTACACATTAAACAACGAAACTGGTAGGTTCAGGGTACGAAAAAGATTTAGGAGTTATAGCTAGCTCTGAACTCCGTCTAAGAAAGCAATGCATAGAGGCCAGAAACAGGGCAAATAGGGTATTAGGATTAATTTTTAGGAGTGTTAAAAGTAGAAGGCCCGAAGTAATATTAAAGTTATATTTGGCGCTGGTCAGAGCTCATGTAGACTACGCTGTGCAATTCTGGTCTCCACATTACAGG
>NC_087160.1:7672500-7695000 GCF_035594125.1 Scylla paramamosain
CTATATATATATATATATATATATATATATATATATATATATATATATATATATATATATATATTTTTTTTTTTTTTTTTTTTTTTTTTTTTATGTAGGAAGGACACTGGCCAAGGGCAACAAAAATTCAATAAAAAATATGCCCACTGAAATGCCAGTCCCTTAAAAGGGCCAAAGCAGTGGTCAAAAATTGATGAATAAGTGTCTTGAAACCTCCCTCTTGAAGGAATTCAAGTCATAGGAAGGTGGAAATACAGAAACAGGCAGGGAGTTCCAGAGTTTACCAGAGAAAGGGATGAATGATTGAGAATACTGGTTAACTCCTGCGTTAGAGAGGTGGACAGAATAGGGGTGAGAGAAAAAAAGAAAGTCTTGTGCAGCGAGGCGGAAGGAGGGGAGGCATGCAGTTAGCAAGATCAGAAGAGCAGTTAGCATGAAAATAGCGGTAGAAGACAGCTAGATATGCAACATTGCGGCGGTGAGAGAGAGGAGTTGATGAGACGAAAAGCTTTTGATTCCACCCTGTCTAGAAGAGCGGTACCCCCCAAGACATGTGAAGTATACTCATACATGGACGGATAAGGCCCTTGTACAGAGTTAGCAGCTGGGGGGTGAGAAAAACTGGCGGAGACGTCTCAGAACACCTAACTTCATAGAAGCTGTTTTAGCTAGAGATGAGATGTGAAGTTTCCAGTTCAGATTATAAGTAAAGGACAGACCGAGGATGTTCAGTGTAGAAGAGGGAGACAATTGAGTGTCATTGAAGAAGAGGGGATAGTTGTCTGGAAGGTTGTGTCGAGTTGATAGATGGAGGAATTGAGTTTTTGAGGCATTGAACAATACCAAGTTTGCTCTGCCCCAATCAGAAATTTTAGAAAGATCAGAAGTCAAGCGTTCTGTGGCTTACCTGCGTGATATGTTTACCTCCTGAAGGGTTGGACGTCTATGAAAAGACGTGGAAAAGTGCAGGGTGGTATCATCAGCGTAGGAGTGGATAGGACAAGAAGTTTGGTTTAGAAAATCATTAATGAATAATAAGAAGAGAGTGGGTGACAGGACAGAACCCTAAGGAACACCACTGTTAATAGATTTAGGAGAAGAACAGTGAGCGTCTACCACAGCAGCAATAGAACGGTCAGAAAGGAAACTTGAGATGAAGTTACAAAGAGAAGGATAGAAACCGTAGGAGGGTAGTTCGGAAATCAAAGCTTTGTGCAAGACTCTATCGAAAGCTTTTGATATGTCCAAGGCAACAGCAAAAGTTTCACCAAAATCTCTAAAAGAGGATGACCAAGACTCAGTAAGGAAAGCCAGAAGATCACCAGTAGAGCGGCCTTGACCGAAGCCATACTGGTGATCAGATAGAAGGTTGTGAAGTGATAGATGTTTAAGAATCTTCCTGTTGAGGATAGATTAAAAAATTTTAGATAGGCAGGAAATTAAAGAAATAGGACGGTAGTTTGAGGGATTAGAACGGTCACCCTTTTTAGGAACAGGTTGAATGTAGGCAAACTTACAGCAAGAAGGAATGGTAGATATTGACATACAGAGCTGAAAGAGTTTGACTAGGCAAGGTGCAAGCACGGAGGCACAGTTTCGGAGAACAATAAGAGGGACCCCATCAGGTCCATAAGCCTTCCGAGGGTTTAGGCCAGCGAGGGCATGGAAAACATCATTGCGAAGAATTTTAATACGTGGCATGAAGTATTCAGAGGGTGGAGCAGAGGAAGGAACAAGCCCAGAAGGTAGAGTTTTTAGCAAAGGTTTGAGCGAAGAGTTCAGCTTTAGAAATAGATGTGATAGCAGTGGTGCCATCTGGTTGAAATAGAGGAGGGAAAGAAGAAGAAGCAAAGTTATTGGAGATATTTTTGGCTAGATGCCAGAAATCACGAGGGGAGTTAGATCTTGAAAGGTTTTGACATTTTCTGTTAATGAAGGAGTTTTTGGCTAGTTGGAGAACAGACTTGGCATGGTCCCGGGCAGAAATATAAAGTGCATGAGATTCTGGTGATGGAAGGCTTAAGTACCTTTTGTGGGCCACCTCTTTATCATGTATAGCACGAGAACAAGCTGTGTTAAACCAAGGTTTAGAAGGTTTAGGACGAGAAAAAGAGTGAGGAATGTATCTAGTGATCTAGGTGGAAGCCGCCAGGAATATGAGAAGAGAAAACCGACAGGTAACCGTCAGCAGTTGCAAGTCCTTTAATCTCTTAACTCGCCAGAGATAGAGAAGAGAAAACCGACAGGTAACCGTCAGCAGTTGCAAGTCCTTTAATCTCTTAACTCTTTTTGTTCACCAGCTAAGGTTGTATTTATAGCCACTTGTTAGACTGGTTAAACTCTCTCTAACTTCATTAAACAAAAACATGAACATGTACACAAGAAATACTGAACATAAAAAATGATTTACATAAAGATATGGACAAAGAGAGTGAATGTGTGTGTGTATGTCTGTGTGAAGAAAGGAGTAATATGATGTATAGAAAAGACGTGTAACGTATGTGTCGAAAAGCGTGCACAGAATGTGTATGTATAAAAAAATGAGGAAGAGATGAAAGACGAAAAATCTGTGCAGTAGAAAGAGAACGGGAGGCTGAAAACATATAAGAGAAAACGGAGTGCTTGGAGCGGTGACTTGTGTTTACATTACTGGTTCTGAGAAGCGCGTAAGTTTTAGTGTACCCTGAATATGAGAGAAAATGGGATGTTTCTATGGCTGACTAGATTATTTGCTACATGTACGCCTCCATGCCAGACACTATCACCTTTGTTATGCGCTCAGCACGCAAAGACGGGTCTCTGACACGGAAGCAGTAGTCATTCCAAGGAAAATCAGCAAAATACCTCCTCAGGTCCCCCGAACTAGCAGAGGCAAAACGCCAGAGGCACCTTCGCTCAGGGGGATCCTGAGGAGGGATTGGAGCGATAGGACAAGATAAAGATATGAGATTGTGATTGGAGGAGCCCAACGGAGAAGAAAGGGTGACAGCATAAGCAGAAGGATTAGAGGTCAGGAAATGGTCAAGAATGTTGGGCGTATCTCCAAGACAGTCAGGAATACGAGTAGGGTGTTGCACCAATTGCTCTAGGTCATGGAGGATAGCAAAGTTGTAGGCTAGTTCACCAGGATGGTCAGTGAAGGGAGAGGAAAGCCAAAGCTAGTGGTGAACATTGAAGTCTCCAAGAATGGAGATCTCTGCAAAAGGGAAGAGGGTCAGAATGTACTCCACTTTGGAAGTTAAGTAGTCAAAGAATTTCTTATAGTCAGAGGAGTTAGGTGAGAGGTATACAGCACAGATAAATTTAGTATGAGAGTGACTCTGTAGTCGTAGCCAGATGGTGGAAAACTCGGAAGATTCAAGAGCATGGGCACCAGAGCAGGTTAAGTCATTGCGCACAAAAACGCAGCATCCAGTTTTGGATCGAAAATGAGGATAGATAAAGTAGGAGGGAACAGAAAAGGGGCTACTGTCAGTTACCTCAGACACCTGAGTTTCAGTGAGGAAAAGAAGATGAGGTTTAGAAGAGGAGAGGTGTTCTACAGATTGAAAATTAGATCTTAGACCGCGAATGTTGCAGAAGTTAATGAAGAAAAAGCTGAGGGGGGTGTCAAGACACTTAGGATCGTCGACAGAAAGGCAGTCCGACCTGGGGACATTTATGGTCCCCTCCCCAGATGGGGACTCCGAGGCTGGTGTAGGAGTCGCCATGATGATTTTAAAATTTTTGAGTGAAGGGTGTGTGTGTTATTAGGTGCTTGTAGTTTTGTGTGGAGAAAGAGAGTTGTCTTTTAGAGGGCAGGCTGTGACTGCCCCCTTCTGTTGTGAGACACAAAGGGAAACGTTCAGTGAGGTCACAGCTGGGTTTAATGATAAGTTCACAGCACCCCCTGAACAGTGCTTTAGACCTCACTGGGAGTATTTATCGTTTCGGCAGGTCTCTACTGCCTCCTCCTATAAAAAGATATATATATATATATATATATATATATATATATATATATATATATATATATATTATTATAGATATATATATATATATAATATTTTTTTTTTTTTTTTTTCTTTTTTTCATTTGTACTTTTTTACACTTTATTTCCCTATTTTTTTCTTTTTGTATGATGTTTGTTAAAAATACATTTTTTTTTTTACTTATGTTCGGTCTTTTATTTGAATGTTATTTAATTTTTCTTCCAGCATGAATTCCCTTGTCAAATTCCATGTCACAGTTATTGTTTCTCACTTCTTTTAAAATTGCATTTTCCCTTTACTGATAGGCTGCGTGCTGGTGATCCTTATTTTTCTATTATCTATCTATCGTTTTGGTTGCATTAGTCAGGCAGTCGTGACACTAAAAATTTACATTTTTATGACGAAAATAATATGAATATAAGTTATATGGTTGTGGTGTGTGTGTGTGTGTGTGTGTGTGTGTGTGTGTGTGTGTGTGTGTGTGTGTGTGTGTGTGCTGTCACGGTTGTGACTGAACTAAAATATAGTATATATAGATAGGGTGTGTGCGGTGGACGCGTAGTCCGTTCAGTTCCTTTGTGAACGTTTTTGAAGCTACTAGGGATTTGGGAGGCAGAAGAGACCCTCCAGCCACCCACAGGCTGCGTGTAAGAATTGACATTCTAATTCTTTTCTTCACATTTAAGTTTTAGGTTTAGCGTTGTAAGTTTAGGATTAAGCCATGCTGTATTTTATTAAGAATGGTTATTGAAGACAGGAAATATTAATCAGCACCCTGTAGGTCTTGTAATACTCCTTTTATAGAGATGTATGGCATACCTTATGTGATTAACCTTCCATAATGTAACCTTATTTTATTATAGTTTATATTTTATTGTATTTTTAAGAATAATGTTTAAACAGCGTGAGGATGTTCATTGCTTTTCCTGTTATAACCCTGTCAGTAGGCCAAACAGGTCTATATTACCCACAGTAGCTACATTTTTTGTGTTATGCTTGGTTACATTACATTTAACCTAAATTAAGGAGTGAGTTCATTTCATTTGTTAAGAGGGTATTCCATCTCAACGTGGCGAGCACGAGGTTTGAGTAGGTCAAGGTTAGCGTGGGTCACGAGGAGGGAAGGGGGTGTATATAATGAGGTGCTGAGGGGAGGGGGCGACCCTCGCTCTCTCTCACTTGCGGTCATTCAGTCAGGATGAGTCACCCTGCGCTTGGTCGTGACTGACTGGGGTGACCGTGGTGGCGTGTGGGCGTGTTTGGTAAGTTTGCCCTTATGCATACCATAGCAGCCACGATATTTTCCTTTCGTCAGCTAGTTAGTGAGTGTGCTTTGTGTCATATGGTTAGTTCTATTTAACAGAGCGTGGAGCCCAGTTTCCCACTGTTCAGTTTGCGTTTCTGGGAAGTATTATCTTTTTATTTATTTTTTTTTTTTTCCTCTCTCCATTATTTTTAGTGTTGGGTATTTTGTTATGAAGGTTTTCTTCTCTCCTTTTCACCTTCATTTGGTTTCTTTAGCGCATCTTTGATAAATGCCTTTCCTTTTATTAACGTGAAACGTTATTAGCGAGAAGATTAACGTTTTATTTTCAAACCCTTTTGCTTAGGGTTGTTGTTTTCTCTCTCTCTCTCTCTCTCTCTTCTCTCTCTCTCTCTCTCTCTCTCTCTCTCTCTCTCTCTCTCTCTCTCTCTCTTGACCACCAATCTGTGTCTCGTTCAGTTTAGTGTGATTTCTAGTTTTGGTTTATACTATTTATTTAATTTAGTGTTATTTACATGTATTCGCTCGTGATCCTGCTATATTTCTTTCTCTTTTAAGCCTTTCTGGCAGTCAGTACTACATTGTTTTCCTTTTCCGTTGTCTTGTATACATGTAAATAAATTATATTATGCGCTTACTTTCGTAAATATTTCTTCTCATCCCCAGGAACCTGGTAATTTCTCCTCATTTAATTTTACACTTTAAAGTAAAGAGTAACAACGATGGGGGGGGAGGTTGTAACAGTGTGTGTGTGTGTGTGTGTGTGTGTGTGTGTGTGTGTGTGTGTGCAGCTCATAAAAAAACCTGTTAGTTCAATGCACAATTGTGGAGCACAAGTATAGTGGTGTTTGTGTGTTGATAAAGCAAAGGAAAGGAAAGGACAGGAACCTATAAAGTATGTTTATTTTGTTCTTGGCGGATATTCCTGTTTCTCTTTTTCTCTGTTGTTCGTGATTTCGTTGTATGTTTAGAAGCAAGATTATATTATCGTTAATATTCCCACTGCTGAGAGAGAGAGAGAGAGAGAGAGTAGAGAGAGATAGAGAGAGAGGAGAGAGAGAGAGAGAGAGAGAGAGAGAGATTGGCTATCATATTAAAGACGTCTCTCAAAAGTACATTGCTGTAGAAAAGATATTTTCATATTCTAATAAGCCTTGTAATGAGTTTTGATAATGAAAGTGATAAAGAACAAGCATTGACATTTCCTGTGATGGTCATTACTACAAAAATTGAGAATGAAGCTTAACCCTTATCAGGATCATAAAGGATGCCCATCTCAGTCATGATGGACAAGGATAACAAGTGACAGGCACACATTTCCAGGCTCGGAACATGTTAATTGAGTTCTTGCCGGTCGACGTGTACCAGAGTATAACTCCCCCGCGAGACACTAGGAATGCACCATACGCTGTTTGTCACGACCCTCTGCTGCTTGTAGAAGCTGCTGCTTTTTCATGCTTTCCATTCATTATTAAACAGTTTTACTGCTTTCTTTCTTGTCTTCTACTTCCCCTATATTATTCACAATCCTGTCACCTAGTTTTATTTTCTTCTTGTTTTCTTTTTCTTTTTCTTCTTCTTTTCATTATTATTGTTATTATTATTACTATTATTATTATTGTTGTTATTATCATTATTATTATCATTATTATTATTATTATTATTATTATTATTATTATTATTATTATTATTATTACTATTGTCACCTTGCATGCAGAAGATTTGTTTTACTTTGCTTTAATTCTTGCACTTATGTAATGTATCCTACAGGAGTTTGTTTTTTCTCTCTCATGAATTCTGCAACATGGCTTTCATATTGTGCAGGGATTTATGAAACAAACCTTCAATTATTGTTTTTTATTACTCAATTTGGCGAAGTTGAGGGAAGGCTAACGTCAGTTTTATTTAAAAAAAAAAAAAAAAAAAAAAAAAAAGAACCATGAACATGGTGAAGAGAACTAAGTGCTACCATATAATCAAGAGAGACTAGTATCAACGATTGCTTTTTTTTTTTTTTTCAGGCGTTAATCATTGGGTGGCTGTGTAACAAATTTTATTTCATATATTCTTTTACAACTGCTGGTTGCACCGTTACTTAATAAATTTGTTATTATTATTATTATTATTATTGTTATTATTATTATTATTATTATTATTATTATTATTATTATTATTGTTATTATTATTATTATTATTATTGTTATTATTATTGTTATTATTACCATCGTCATCATCACTATTAAAAAAAAAAAAAAACACCATTTCATTTACATCCCTGTATTCAATCCCATCCTATCCCCCTTCCCGTCCGTCAGCTCTAATTAGAAGTCCCCTCATCACTGGTGGCCGCTGCTGGCTCCGTGAGGGGCTGCGTCTCGCCCTGGGAAGCAGCTGGGCTGTAGAAGTCCCCAGACAGGAAGTCCAATCAAGGTTTACGGCTGAGGGCCTCGAGCTTGTGAGCAAGGCGTCAGGAGACCCTGCGCTTTGTTCCCTGTAGGCGACAAAGCTTGCACCTCCACGGCACTGTCTCCGGTCTTAAACGGGCAGATTTTGTACCAGAAAAGAGTTTTTTCTTGTATATGTCAGCAAGGTCCTGTAAACGTATTGTGTACCTGTAATATCACTTGGACTTTCTTGGTAGGTGTTGTAATAGTGGTAATCCATTTGAGAGAGAGAGAGAGAGAGAGAGAGAGAGAGAGAGGAGAGAGAGAGAGAGAGAGAGAGAGAGAGAGAGAGAGAGAGAGAGAGAGAGAGAGAGAGAGACGTCTTGTGTTTTGTGTGTGAAATACAGCTACAAAACACAAAACATGTTTCACATTCCATTGTACTACACGTGTTAACAGCACCCATCGTGTGAGATAAAAATGTGAAGTAAAAAAAAAAAAAAAAGGAAAAAAAAAAAAAGAAAGGAAAAACAAGCCTATCTAATGACTAATCTAGTGTTCATCAAAGCTGCAGCAAGACTGCTGGTGTGACGAGGTGTACGAAAATGCTAAATACACTCTTACTGTATTGACTTTTTCTACTCTATGAACATTTACATTGAAAGATAAGATATTGAGTGTGCAGAAAGAAAATATTAAGGCATAATATATATATATATATATATATATATATATATATATATATATATATATATATATATATATATATATATATATATATATATATATATATATATATATATATATATATATATATATATATATTGTGGAGAATATTTTGTCTTGAATGAGACAATCTTTTTGCTGATATACGATATGAGATAACAAATTTCATCTAATCTCACGTGATGTGATGCCCATGTCAAAGTCAAGTGATTTTGCAGACAGAACGACTGACAAATAAATAAACATTTCTAAGGGAAAATCTTTAAATAAGTAAATTATATATATATATATATATATATATATATATATATATATATATATATATATATATATATATATATATATATATATATATATATATATATATATATATATATATATATATATATATATATATATATATATATATATATATATATATATATATATATATATATATATATATATTGTATTAGGAAAAAACAGGCAGGATGATAAAGTATTGATTATGGTTAATTACGAGGAGATACTAAATTGAGTTATTCATATTAATTACAGTTACAAATTTCTGCTCTTCATTCATACCCATTCTTGTGAAGTATAAGTATTATATGTAATGAATGTGGTACGTGACATGTGTGTTACCTCAAACTTTTAATAAACCAAAATGGTTCACGAAGACTAATGATGACAAGATGAAAGATTTATAGGATAAGTCTCTACGTGCCAACAAATTTGTTATATAAATATATATATAAATATATATATATATAGAGAGAGAGAGAGAGAGAGAGAGAGAGAGAGAGAGAGAGAGAGAGAGAGAGAGAGAGAGAGAGTAAAAAAGAAAGTCTTAAAATGTTATCGTGTTTACTTCATTAAACTTTTCGCATAGAATAAAAAACTAATTATTACTGACAGATATGAAATTAGTAAAGAGAAACGGTGCTGTTTCAGTTTCAGTTAAGAAAAATATATTTTTTATTGTTTTAGAATAAACCAAAATTAATTCAGTATCATAATGTTGCTGAATTAAATTAGGAAACACACTGTATAAAATGGAACTGTGGTCTGTACTTTTACCGTAAAAGTCTGGGCAATAGATTTATTCTATTCTATTCACACATACACAGACACACACACACCACGACCCCTACCACCACCACACCATTACCATCACAACACAACCACCACCACTTACGCACCATTCCAGTGCCCCACATTCTCCCCGACCATTACATCTACTCCCCAATTCCCTCCCTGACCATTACTTTCAATCCACCATACAGTACTCTCCGCTCCTGACACCCTACTATACCGCTGTATCCACTCAGCCACAACTTCTCTCACTACTACACTATCCGTTTACTTTTAGAGGTAGGGACATAGGCTATAGCTGCTCGTGGCGTCGCCGTTCATCTCCGTCTCACTGGGCTTGGAGCTGTGCGCCGGCTGACTGAGGAATCGGACCAGCTCAGGTGCACAACGCACTGCACTATATAGATGTATGATGATACAATTCAAGCTGAAGTTGTCATGCCTTTATCCTCCTCACCCTCCCTAAGATCACACTTCTTTTTTTTTTTTTTTTAATCTTTTCTACAAGCTCTGATTGCTACTTGATTTCTTCCATGGCATCTTATTCATCTCCCGCCTTCTTTCTAATAGTTTTCCTCATTTTGTCCTTCACTCCTTTTCTCGAATAGGCCTGTGATAATATCCAAGTTACACAGAGAGAGAGAGAGAGAGAGAGAGAGAGAGAGAGAGAGAGAGAGAGAGAGAGAGAGAGAGAGAGAGAGAGAGAGACTTTCATATAATTTTTTTCTTAAGGCCGTCGAGACACAAGACAACCACCCATCAATAATTTTGGCACCGCACCCCAGCAACCATCGTCCCTTTGAGACACTCTTAACGTTATCAGGTCCTCCTCCTCCTCCTCCTCCTCCTCCTCCTCCTCCTCCTCCTCTCTCTCCTCCTCTTCCTCCTTCCTCGCACATAACTTTAGTCTCTGCTCCCAGGTAAATTTTATGTGTGTCAAGTTTCTTCACTTCCACACTGTCAAACGTCCCCCAGCTAACACTTCAAGCTTCCTCAGTGCCCACAAGCTCTCCATTCCTTCACTTTTTTTTTTTTTTTCTTCTGAGCGTCATCCTTAATACCCGATTTTTTTTCTTTAAAGCCGATTCTCATTTTTTAATCCTTTCATTCTCAACCGGCGCCTTATGGTTTTTATTATAAGACCCTATAGGTCACTCACTTTAGAAGTCTTCTGTATATAGTTTTCCCTTAACATTTCCTAGATTCTCATCCTTTTCATTCACAATGCCGCAATTCCATAGTTCTTGCCGTATCATCTCCACCATATACCACCTTCCTCGGTATTCCCCAGCACTCTTAAAAACATAAGAACATAAGAAATAAGGGAAGCTGCAAGAAGCGACCAGGCTTACACGTGGCAGTCCCTGTATGAAACACACCTACCTATTTCCATCTGTTATCCCCATCTATAAACTTGTCTAATCTTCTCTTAAAGCTCTCTAGTGTCCTAGCACTAATTACATGATTACTGAGTCCGTTCCACTCATCTACCACTCTATTTGAGAACCAATTTTTTCCTATCTCCTTCCTAAACCTAAATTTTTTAAGCTTGAACTCGTTATTTCTTGTTCTACCCTGGTTGCTGATCCTAAGAATTTTGCTTACATCTCCCTTGTTATAACCCTTATACCACTTAAAGACTTCTATCAGGTCCCCTCTTAACCTACGTCTCTCTAGAGAATGTAAATTTAACAGCTTCAACCTCGCCTCGTAAGGAATATTCCTCATCCCCTGTATCCTTTTAGTCATTCTCCTCTGTACTGATTCTAATAGACCTATATCTTTCCTGTAATGTGGGGACCAGAACTGCACAGCGTAGTCTAGATGAGGTCTGACCAGCGCCAAGTATAACTTTAATATTACTTCCGGCCTTCTACTTTTAACACTCCTAAAAATTAATCTTAGTAGCCTATTTGCCTTGTTTCTGGCTTCTATGCATTGTTTCCCTAGACGGAGTTCAGAGCTAACTATAACTCCTAAATCTTTCTCGTACCCTGTACCTACCAGAGTTTGGTTGTTTAATGTGTACCTATTGTGTGGGTTTCCTCTACCTACGCTAAGCACTTTGCATTTATTGATATTAAATTGCAATTGCCATCTATCCGTCCATTCATTCATTCTATCTAAGTCTACCTGCAAGGCGATGGCATCCGATTCTGACCTAATTAATCTACCTATCTTTGTGTCATCCGCAAATTTACTAACATCACTTCTAATTCTACTATCCAAGTCATTGATATATATTAGAAATAACAATGGCCCTGATACTGATCCCTGTGGCACCCCACTAATTACATGATCCCACTCGGATTTCGAGCCGTTTATTACCACTCTCTGTCGCCTGTTACCAAGCCATGACCCTATCCAGCCTAACACCTTCCCATCTATCCCGTGTGCCCTAACCTTTCTCAGGAGCCTTTGATGGGGTACCTTGTCAAATACTTTACTAAAGTCCAGATATACTCTTATCACCCTTTATTATCCTCAAGCATTATCTCTCACCCCACACCATTCCCCATCTTCCCTCAATATTCCCCAACACTTCCCCTGTTACTCCCAAAGGCCATGTACTACTCCCGCCACCGAGACACGGGAGACGGAAGGCTATTTTTCATTTTTATCCGGGGAGATTTATGGTTCCCCTTGAGCATGTGAAGGGACGGGAAGGCGACCTACCACAAGCGAGATAAAGCAGCAAGAGGCCTGCTGAATTCTTCGGTGGGTAAAAGTATAGTGAGAAAGGAGGGGAAGAGAAAAGGAGGGAGACACTGACGGTGAAAGATGAGAAATACAGGAGGAGGGAAATATAATGTAATTTTCTCTCTCTCTCTCTCTCTCTCTCTCTCTCTCTCTCTCTCTCTCTCTCTCTCTCTCTCTCTCTCTCTCTCTCTCTCTCTCTCTCTCAACTAACAAACTAATTTTGCCTGATTCTTTTTTGCCACACTCCATCATTGCTTGTTTTCCGTCCACTCTAGCCAAGATATCACGCACCACGTGTAGGCGTGAACCATTGAAACTGAGAATGGGGTTACCAACTTTGTATCAGTGAGAAGGCACGTTTTAAAAGATGGGATCAGATCAAAATAATTACTCCTCTAACAAACCCAATTCCTGTTGGTGATAACATTATCTAATGCGGGACGTCTCAAATGAAAAAAAGAAAAAAAGAAAAAATAAATAAAACGAAAAAAAAGATCAGCTGCCCTCAGTAAAGACTTAGGAAATATATACCCCATTATATATATATATATATATATATATATATATATATATATATATATATATATATATATATATATATATATATATATATATATATATATATATATATATATATATATATATATATATATATATATATATATATATATATATATATATATATATATTTTTTTTTTTTTTTTTTTTTTTTTTTTTATTTTACGATATTCACCAAGGCATGTAAATCACTAATAAGGAAACAACGTAAAAACGAGAGCAAAGTTCGGAGAGGCCATACAGTTGAGTGCTTATTTGTGTTATGTTTAGGATTCATTGTCTTTCGTTTTCTTTTGTTTTCTTTAGTCAGTCTAATTTTCGTTTTCTTTTGTTTTCTTTAGTCAGTCTAATTTTCGTTTTCTTTTGTTTTCTTTGATTAACAGACAAGAGAATGAGACGCAGCTGGCTTGTGGAAACGGTGAGTACCTCATAATTAGTTTGTAATCTGTGTGTGTGTGTGTGTGTGTGTGTGTGTGTGTGTGTGTGTGTGTGTGTGTGTGTGTTTTCTTGTTTTTTTTTTTCAGTATTACATTATCCTTTTATTACAATAATGCTATGTTCATGATCTCGAGACAAGTCTGAAAACACACTGTGGTGTATTGAAAATTCTTATGGAATTAAACACTCACCTAGTTAACTGGTGTTATGTAAGACAACGTCTTTCAGAGAACCTTTTTTTCTTATCTTTTATATTCTTTTCTTAATGCTACATGAGCAAGATAGTAGTGATGTGGGCCGCCAGTTTGGTAGCTTGGTTGGGACAGTGATATGGTTGGGCTGGAATAGCTATCATTACATCCTTCCCCTAACAGGCACCTGCTGTTCATCTTTCGAGTAGTAGGCCTCAATCTGGAAAAAAAAAAAAAAAGTATATAAGAATAAATAATGAATAAATAATAATGCAGATCAATGGTATTTCGATTAATTACATGCTTATTTTTTTTCTTATTTATTATGTATTGCAAGGCGGAGAACGATTAAAATGAGAGAGAGAGAGAGAGAGAGAGAGAGAGAGAGAGAGAGAGAGAGAGAGAGAGAGAGAGAGAGAGAGAGAGAGAGAGAGAGAGAGAGATACATAGATATACAGGCTACAACAGATTTTGTGGTCCTCACGAGGTGACCTGACCTAGGACTAGTAAGGTGATAGTAGAAGAAATGAACAGCAAAGCTGAAGGCTCTCTCCCCACCTTCCGCTCCCTCTGGCATAAACCGTACAGGAAACAGATCGGAAATAAATACCTTATGGGGTTGGAAAGCAAAAACCTGAAGAAAATTTATAGGAAAGAATGAAAATAGATGAAATGAGGTGCCCCCATTTCCTGGAAGCAAGGAAATTAATCTCTAGCAAGCACTGTTATCCGCGGATTTGAGGCAAAATATTTATCAAGACGACTTTTAAGCCTCTACCATGTTGTACTTTATAGGCGTCTTCTATTTAACGTGATCCGTTTCAAATCAATGAAAACACACTGTGGTGTTTTGAAAATTCTTATGGAATTAAACACTCACCTAGTTAACTGGTGTTATGTAAGACAACGTCTTTTAGAGAAACTTTTTTTTTTTCTTTTATATTCTTTTCTTAATGTTACATGAGCATTAGCATGAGTAAACAGTAAACAGATCGCGGGTCGCACGGCAGTGCGACCCGCGATCTGTTTACATCTTGATCTGGATTTACCCTGATATGAGTGATCCAGATCCGGATGTATTTCTTATACATGTTCGTTAGGGATTACGGTATTTGTTATTTTGGTATCATCTTCAAACTTCCATTCTATACCGGTAACACCCTCATCTATGTCCTTCATATAAACACGGAAAAGATCAGGTCCTAAAACTGACCCCTATGGCATCTCGCTGATTACGTTAGTTCACTTAGAAGCTTTTCCATTTATAAATAATTTTTGTTTACGGTTGTTTAGCCAGTTTTCTACCCATCTCAGCACGCCGCCTAGGATAACATGCGATATTACTTTAATCAATAAAAGTTTGTCGAAGGCTTTTGGAAATCAGGATAATTTTATTATATCTGCCTCTGTGGGAACTATTTGACCTTATCAGTCACCCAAGTGTCTCCCAGCTAACATCATCACAGAAAGCATCACTAAATATAATTATAAACAGAATGATAACCTGGCTGTGGTTCACGTGGCTGGGAGTTAAGGTTACGGTCAGGGATGAGTTGTAATCACTGGTGTTCCAAGCCAGTGGCTGGCCGTATTTTCGTAGCTAAAGGCAGCTTCCTAAGGTGTTCTCTACTTAGCGAATTTAATTAAGTAAAACTGATAGAGTGGCGAGAATTCATCTTAATAGCGTTGTTTATCTGGTGGTGTCTGAGTGGCGACTGTTACTGCCGAGAGTAGCCAAGTAGTTAATTTGGTTGCCAGCTCGCCACGTCAGAAACAAAAGCTGTGCGAATTTTGCACACTTCTATCTCCGATTTTATTTTATTTAATAAGTAATTCTTAGTTTGTACTAGATTAACCGTAATGACCTTTTAACCTAATTTCGTAATTTATATACAAGTCACAACACAAACCAATAACGCCTTGATATGTGTGTGTGCGATACAAGTGGAAATTTCCGCAGCCGCTTTACTTTTGTCAGACTGGTTCAGAATATCGTAGAAGTCTAAGTTCGTCAAACAAGAGTGTTTGTTACGGAAGCTGTGTTGATTATTTTTAAATAAGCTGTTTTCCTCTAAGTGATTAACAAGTTTATCTCTTATAAGTGTTTTTTTAGCATTTGGCATAGGTTAAGCTAATTGGCCTGTAATTACAGAAAAAAATTAACTTTTTTTTTTAATCTGTTATACTGGCGAGCTTCCACTCATCAGGCATTGTACTGGACTGCAGGGATTTATTGAATAACAAAGTCAGAGATTTAACAAACTCACATTTAGCTTCTTTTAAGACGCGTGGGAGGGATCGTGTCAGGACCGGGTGACTTGCTTACTTTAAGTTTATCGATACGTTTTAACACGTCTCTTTCTGATATGTTGATACTGCTTAGGGCATCGCTGCGAGAGAGAGAGAGAGAGAGAGAGAGAGAGAGAGAGAGAGAGAGAGAGAGAGAGATTTACATCATTAAAACAAATGTTGGTGCAGTGTTACATTAAAGCGAGCCAATGATGATGTTTACCTAATGATGAGACTCCAACATTAACCTGGCAATATAAATCAGCTTCAGCAAAGCGTATGTGTTCAGAATGCATGGCCTGCACCACGTCCTGTTGCCGCAAAAAACGGATCATCACTGCTTTTGAGCTTCTTCCTCATGACGGTCGCCGTCATGTCCGTGATTTTCGTATTCTACTATGCTGTGGAGGCGGGAGAGCGTAAACCTACCGTTTTCTGACAAAACAGTTAAGTTACTGGAGCAAAGGAGTACGTGATACAGTATAGTAACTAGCAGATGGAGAGAACAAGGTCTGTAAAGAGAATGGAGCGGTCATCGTCACTGGTCAGAAGAAGGTGCCGCGCTACCTAATGTCAGAGGAGCCCGCTCCAGGGGCCATTCTGTTACACCAGGCCTCGTCCCTCCTCAGGTACTGAACATTTGTTGTTCTCTCTCTTGTGGGATGGACGACGAGTTTTGAACTCGACACACATCCGGTATTTCACAATGGATGCTACACTGCCGCACACAAGAATGACATGAAGGAGGCACCTAAATGTCACCATGGTTGCTGCTGGTGGTTGTCTTGTCTAGCGTGACGTGGTGTGTTCGAGTAGCACGAGTAGTCATAAACAGGTGCCTCTCTCACACCAGATTTCAAGCTCAACTTTTAATCTCATGAATAAGTAGAGCTGTGCCTCCATATAGTATTCATGTTTCATGGTGATGAATTTATGTGACCAGATTGGCTATTGTGTTGCGCTATATTACTTCGCTTCTGAATTGGTGATCGTAAGGTGAGATGGTAGACATACAAGGGCAGAATAACAGTTTTGCTACACAAGTGTTGTGGAAGTACCATCTAAACCGCAAAGAAAAAAAATGTGTTTTTTTTTATCTTATTTTTATTTAAAAGGAGAGAATGCGCTAGTGTGTGTGTGTGTGTGTGTGTGTGTGTGTGTGTGTGTGTGTGTGTGTGTGTGTGTGTGTGTGTGTGTGTGTGTGTTTTGTTTGTTTGTTTGTTTATTAGTTTATAAGTTTGTCTGTTTGTTTGTTTGTTTGTGAATGCGCACAGCGTGTGTATCATTCTCCCTTTCCAACTTCGTCCTACAATGTAGCATATATCACGAACATAACATCATATATTAGTGTGACTTTGTTTCACATTCCCACCACTACATGCCCGCCTGACCCAACAGCACCCTCCCGCCCCCAGCGCCTATACGCCATCCACGTGGGAGGGACGAAGGGGAGACACGAGCTGCCGGAAGGGAATTCAGGAGCTTAAATTTGTGTCAGGTTGTATTAAATGGCGGCAATGTATCTAAGACCTTACCAAACCCAGATTGACCAAGACAATCAAGGCAAGCCCCAGCCATGTCTGCAGCACGATCTCACGGGAAGGTGTTGACAGGATGGATGGATCACCAGGGTTCAAAGGCTTTACACATTTAACTTGTGTTGGATTCACCTCTAGATTAAATAGCGCGCGCGCGCGCGCGCGTGTGTGTGTGTGTGTGTGTGTGTGTGTGTGTGTGTGTGTGTGATAACCGCTTCATTTCCTATCCTGACTGAGTGGAATTACAATTTGGAATATATATATATATATATATATATATATATATATATATATATATATATATATATATATATATATATATATATATATATATATATATATATATATATATTTATTTATTTTTTATTTATTTATTTATTTATTTATTTATGAATAGTGTCACCCAGCGCATCCGTCACGAATATGTCTGGAAATATAATAGCTGGGAAAAAGAACGAGTTTGGCTGTCACGCTTTTTTTTTTTTTCTTTTGTAAAATCAGAAAAGCATGGAATTATAAGCATTATCCTCTTTAATATAGAAAAGCATTCTATGCTTGTTACAGTTGAAGAAACTACTAAACCGATAATAAAGTAATAACAGTTACATATTATTTACGTGGCAATTATGTATTTCGTATAAAAATACAGAAATAACGCATTTGGTAATTTTGATAAACTAGTATTACAAATCCGTTTGAAGCCGACAACCATCCCGGTGCTGGTAACTGAACGCATCACATATACCGTCGGCTGACTTGTCTACAAGTATTGGATAGGGGAAGGGAGACACGGAGGCGTGAGCTATTGTCGAGTAGGTCAGTTGGTTACTGAATTAACTTACGTTTTGCTGCTGATGTTGGTTGGGAAAGGTTTATCATTATCACTTTATGGCATGGATTTTTTGTATTTATTTATTTTATGAATTTATTTATTTATTGTTGTCATGTGGGTTGTTGTGTGGCTGGATACGATGTGTATTGTGAGTGTGTGTGTGTGTGTGTGTGTGTGTGTGTGTGTGTGTGTGTGTGTGTGTGTGTGTGTGTGTGTGATATAGCTGTGTCGTATCGGCTATTGCTTGGTTGTGTGTGATGTGCAGTTTTATGTGGTTTTGTGTGATATGATCGATATGGGTTGTTGTGCGGCTCTTGTAATGCGTGTGTGTGGTGGCTATGAGTGATGTGGATTGATGAGTGATTGAGTGTAATATGGACTGTTGTATGGCTGCTGTGATGTGTGACATGATGTGGCTTTATGACCATGATGTGGCTGGATGCTATGTGTGGTGTGATGTGGTTGGGTGTTACGTGTGGCGTGGTGTGGAGGGTGAAATGTGGATTATGATGTGGCTAGCTGTGATGTTGGTTGTGTTGTGGTTGGTTTGGTGTGACTCAGTGTGATATGGGTTGTAGTGTGGCTTTTTTCATGAAATAAGGATATTGGCTAAAGGTAACAAAAAAATGAAGATAATAGAAAAGGACCACTGCGGCGCCAGTCCCCAATAGATAGAAACGATAATAAAAAAAAAAATAAAAAAAGAGGATAAGTCTCGTGAAACCTTCGTCTTAAAAGAGTTGAAGTCATAGGTTGGAGGAAATACAGAAGCAGACAGGGAGTTCCAGAGCTTACCAGATAAAGGGATGAAAGATTAAAATACTGGTTAACTCTAGCAGAGAAGTGAGAGAAAGTAGAAAGTCTCGCGCAGCGAGGCCCTGGGAAGAGGTGAACCATGCAGTTACCTAAATCAGAAGGGCAGTTGGCTTTCTCTACGTGTTCTCTGTACATATCTCTACAAGATGTACATATACAAGTACATAAAGAAGAAAACCGCCGAAGACTGTTCTTCCCCTCATCCTCACAGCTCTCACAAATGTTTGTCTAACACCATGAGGATGAGTCCTGGCGGGGCTTTGTGTAGTGTGATGCGATGGTGTGATGTATGGTGTGATGTGATTTGTGGTGTAGTTGGGTATGACGTGTGGTGTAATACGGCTTTCTGCGATTCGGCAAAATTCTTTGTAAAAATTAGTATTGTGTTTTAAGGCAAGACCAGTTTTACATATGTAAGATAAGATAAGATGAAACCAGTTCATGTACTCTAGGCAAACCAACCAACAAAATAAGTTGTAAACTTCACTCTTGACAGTATGTAATTTCAAAATCACTGATGACCCTCGAGACCACAACTAAGTGCATAATTGGCCCTCGAAATTATTTGAGTTTGACACCCATGGTATATAAGAATTCTGACTGTCTGTAGCGACGGGGAAGACGATACAGATGCCACACTTTTAACGGTTGAGCGTATTGTGTGTGTGTGTGTGTGTGTGTGTGTGTGTGTGTGTGTGTGTTTTGGTTACCGACTCCACACGCCTGTGTGTGAACTGGTCTTTCATAACTTTCTATTTTCACCTGTCTGAAGTCACTGGAGACGGCATAGGTGGTATCAGAGTGTAAGAGTTGCTAGAACCAGATCATCTACGAAGTGGTGACACTAACATTTGAACTTTTCCAAATTAACCATCAAAAAATTTGGGCACGGGGCTAAGGCACTCCCTCAAAGCGTGAGTTGAGTTCTGCGCATGCGCAACGCGTCCATAGCAACCTTATAACTGCTTATAACGATGTCACCACGGTTCGCTCACTTACACCTGGTAATATAGAGAAACTGGGAAACGCTCATCTCAAGCAAGTACTCTCAACACTGATAAACAACACGAGAAGCGGGGAACCATCAAACACGGTCTTGCTGGATGAGTTACGAGCGTGAAGCAGCGAAGAGCTGAGGTGGCAACACTGAAGCAGGAAGTGACGCGTCTCTTAGTAAAGTTGGATGACGCATACAAGATTATTCACCAGTAGCAGCTGTTTTTAGAATCAATTGATAACAGAGATCTTATAGTAACGGGAGTGTCCGAGGATGTTGATGAACTCAGCAACAGTGATGATGATAAGATAAGCAACATTTTGGATGCGGCAAGATGTGGAGAGGAAGATCGAAGCAGGTGGATCATGAAACGGCTCGGACAACGAAACGATCGAAATAAGAGACCAATTCACATCACCATGAGTGATCAGAACCAAAGAGATAGCATCCTTAGTAGGGCCAAGAATCTAAAGAGCGCCCGACAGCCTGTATCAACTGTGTACATCAAGAAGGATATTCACCCAGCAGTGAGGAAAGAAACAGCACGTTTAGGAAAGAGAGAACACGATAAGAAGGAGAAAGCAGAGAATGTTGGCGTGAACATTACCTACGATTGGAAGAACCGTGTGTTCATGAGAGAAGGAGTTATAACTGATAGATTCATGCCGCACTTTTTTCTCTAACAGTAAAGATCATAGTGGACCTAAAGTTATGCTGCTGTAAAGACAGACTCCAAGACCCAAAACTACTTCACTTCGTTCTCATGTTTGATATTGTTTGGATATTAGAGGCAAAGAAATACTTTAACTCGAACGTGCCTGGATTCACTATCTACAAAAACGTATCAAGAGAAGGCCAGCACCGTGGTGGAGTAATGATGCTGGTGAAGTGTAAGCTGGCAAAAAGCATCAGTCGCGTGGAAACTGATAATGAAGGACAGATCTGGGTGGTATTCTCGTGATGGCCGAATATGAAGCTGGGAGGAGTATACATACCCCCGGAGGACTCGCTTTACTATCTTCCAGTACACTTCGGGGCCCTAGCTCATCATGCAGCTGAGTCCGACAGGATCGTCGTGATGGGGGACTTCAACTCACACTACTCAACAGCACACTACAGGCAATGACGCATCCCATTGTGGATATGGGCAGTGATGCAGCAGGCGTGGAGGCAGCGATATTGGAAGGCTGCCATGCTATCACCGAGGCCGCCGCCAGCCACACCCGACAAGGGTCAACAGATGCTGTCCACCAATGAGACCAGACCCATCCACAGTGGAAGCGCTTGTTGGACACGAATGACACTAAACTGATCTGGAAATCCATAAACTGGTAAGGGAATATTGAAAATGACGATCTGAGCACACCGAGTGATGATCAGTTCAAAGAACATTTTGAACATCTATAAGTTCCCAGGATGTCCAGTATGATGATGACAATTATGTTAATTCCCCCTTTGTGCCAGTGCTAGATGACCCATTAACGATAAAGGAGTTAAGTCAGGCTGCGGAAAGTTTGAATATCAACAAAAGTTTTCTTGGCATTTGTCCTGGTATATTTTAAGAACTTGCCTATGTCTTGGCTTATGTTTTTCTTACTATTTTAAATTTTGTATTCATGAGATGTTGTTACCCTGTGGAATGGTGTTATAGTAAACTGAATCTTTTATTTAAATCAGGAAACAGAATGCTTTGTAACAGTTACAGAGGAATCACTATAATGGATACACTCGCTAAGATCTACGATGTGTTGTTACTAAACCGTTAAAAGCTCTGGTGTCACATAGATAAATGTCAAACTGGTGCCCAGAAAGGCAGAGGATGCATAAAACAAATCGTAGCCTTGAGATTATTATGTGATTATGCACAATGTAAAAAAGTGATGTTGTATGTCGTCTTTATTGACATCAGTAAAGCATATGACAAAGTCTCCCGAGGAAAGCTAATGAAGAGGTTAAAAAGGTTATGATGTGGCAAAGTAATGTTGGGAGCTATTAAAGCGATGTACAAAAGAACAAAGAATATACTAAAATCTGCAACTATTCATGCATCCATTGGCGTTCGTCAGGGGTCTCCGTCCAGTTGCTTACTCTTTGTGATACACATTGACAATATGGTGCGAATGATTAATAAGAGTACCGTAGGAACTGATGGGTTTATGGGTATGTTTCATGTACGAGTATTGTTATTGATGGACGATGCTGTCATACTGGCAACTAGTAGAAAAATGTGCTTAAAGAAATTGGAAATTGTAAACGAATTTTGCTATGAAGTGGAATGAAAATTAATGAAAAGAAAACAGTTTTTTTGTGGTTAACGGTCAGGAGTGTGACGGGTAGTGCTTAACGAGTGGTGGAGTGTGTGTAAGCTACACAAAGCAATACCTGTATCTCAGGGCGTGGTTCACGGAGTCAGCCACTATGGACTCCGTAATGGCACAGCATGAAACAGCGAGCGAAGCTATTGTGAACAAATTTTCCATATTCTGTGCCAATAACACTACGATGCCGTTCATATATAAACGAACTGTCTTTGACTTTGCAGTGATGAGTGCCTTGCTCTATAGTTCCGAGTCATGGTCCACAAATAAAGCGAAAGTGATTGAAAAACACTACAGCAAACTGGTAAAATGTTTCCTCGGGGTTCGTGAGAATACCAGTATAAATCTGTGCAGGATAGAAGCAGGCATCCCACCACTATAAGATATCATTGCAGAAAGAAAAT
>NC_087160.1:7700000-7715000 GCF_035594125.1 Scylla paramamosain
AACATTTTCCATTTTTCATCTTTTTCATTACCTGATATCCTATCCTGTCTGCATCCAGCCAAACATTCTCTCTCTCTCTCTCTCTCTCTCTCTCTGTGTGTGTGTGTGTGTGTGTGTGTGTGCGTGTGTGCGTGTGATTCACCTACGGTCGTCTGCTGGTCACCCAGCCAGCCGTTCCCCTACAGAAAGAGCTCAGAGCTCATAGTGACCGATCTTTGGATAGGACTGAGATCACTGACACACCACACACCGCGACAGCGAGGTCACAACCCCTCGTGTTACATCCCGTACCTACTTGCTGCTAGGTGAACAGGGGCTACACATTAAGAGGTTCGCCCATTTTGCCTCGCCGCGCCCGGGATTCGAACCCGGGGCTTCTTGATTGTGAGCCGAGCGTGCTTACCACTACACTACGCGGTGTGTGTGTGTGTGTGTGTGAGAGAGAGAGAGAGAGAGAGAGAGAGAGAGAATTGCGAGGTGACTGATCACTTGTGAGTCTTCAGGAGATAGCTGCCAATAAAAAACTTTTAATACTTTATTTTTGTACATAATCACCAAGTCAAAACACTGCTTCCACTGCTTCTGTTGGTGAAGTGCCTCCATCCCGGGGAAGTAGATGTCCTTTGTTCGGGTAACTAGGTAGTCTTCCAAAGTGCTGACCTCCTCATCGACTGGCGTTGTCTGGCTAGATTTTTTTCAAGGTTCAAGAACAGGTGGAGGTCAGGAGGCGAGTCTGGTGGTACAGTGAGTGAATGAAGAGCTGGAAGCAATAGACACTGATTTGGGATGGAGAATTGTCCTGATGGAAAAAGAATCATCTGGGTACTGTTTCCAGAATCTTCCTGATATTCACCTACAGGCAAAAACATTAAGAACGTCAACATCAAGAAGAAGCAAGTCGGCGCAGTATTGTCCAGTGATGGTGTGGTCCTTTTGGGAACAATCCACGAGTAACACGCCTCGTGCATCCTTGAAAACCGTCACCATGACTTTTTCGACTGAGGACATGAAGTTGACTTACTTTGGATTAGGAAAGAAGTCGTGGTTCCATTGCCTCGACTGCTGTGGATCAGTTTTGAGGAGTTCGAAAAAGTTGCTGGATGCTCTGTGTGCGGTTCTATTCCGCCATCATAAGTGGCACCCAGCGATAAACCGAGCCCATTCTTTAGAATGTTACTGGTTAGCTCCTTGGACATGACAGATCTGCTATATGACGAGAGACAGTGGACGATCCTTAATAACTATCTTGAGAATGAGGTCAAGGTTACCTTGTATGTTCATGGTCGCTGCCTCCCTAACCTTGGATCGTCGAGACTCTGCCTGCCATGTTTGAGTTTTCTGAGGTAACGTTTAGCCATGACATACGAAGGGGCGGCCTCTACTAGTGTGTTCACTATACGTATCTTCATGGAGTCCATATGCCTCCATGTGCTTGATCACGAACTGATACTCATTTTTTTTTTTTTTCTCAACACCTGTGAAGTAAGTTAATTTCATGACCCTGCAAAAAAAAAAAAAAAAAGTGTTGGGATAAGAAACTCGATCAGAAAAATATTGTAGTCTCACATGTTAAAAAAAAAATAGAATAAAAATTTAATTTAACTACGTCAATGTTTTCTTGATGAGACTCAAAACATATACATCCATTGTAATAATGATGCAGTGTATTATGAAAAAAGAAAAAAAGGGGAAAGTTACTTCGTAGCCGTTTGCATAAAATAACCCAATTATCTCCCATCTCACAGCTTTTTTTTTCCTAGGAACCACTAAGTGTTTTATTTTATTTATTTACTTATTTTACTTTAAAGACAGTAATTAATTTGATGCTGCTCGAGACTCGTTAATTTGTGAAATGAAGTTATTTTAAATGAACCAATGGGATAGATGCAAGTCCCAGAACAAGCCGCTCAACGTAAAAGAATATTCGCTAAAAGTCAGAAACGTTTCATAATTATATAGTGTGCGTTCTCAGTACCTTTTACACTTAATGCTAATCCTACGGAGGCACAGCAATTTAATAGAGTTAATTTAATTTACGTCGTGACTTTTCTTTGCAATTCTTTGCATTATATCGTCCAACACACACACACACACACACACACACACACACACACACACACACACACACACACACACACACACATACACACACACACACACACACACACACACACACACACACACACACACACACACACACACACACACACACACACACACACACACACACACACATGCATTTTATATATATATATATATATATATATATATATATATATATATATATATATATATATATATATATATATATATAAAACAGTCATTACCGAATTTTCTTTTTCCACGACTATTTTCCTCTCCTTCCCAAGAGCCAGCAGCACTATCATCCCACGTTCCCTATCTCCCTGTAAAGTCATCCTGGTGCTCTCCACCATATCCCTGCTTAAAAATTTGATTCTCTCTTACCTCTCTCCATCCACCTTCTTTCTCCCCTGTATTTCTTATTCTCTTCTTTCCCTGCGTTTCTTGGTGTATCAAAGTAGGTGTAATAAGTAGCAGGTGAACTGGGTGACGCCCATTTACGCGGGATGCTCAAGTGTAACACAACAAAATTCAAAAGGGTTCCTCGTGCTTGAAGAAAAACACAACCAGTTAGTGCTGATAGATTCAATTCCATACTCCACATACGAGTAATCCCTTGTTCCACAAACAGAGTAGGTTTCAGCAACCAGAAAAAAACATAATCAGGTACACCAAACTCAACTCTCACTTTAAAAGACTTGTAACACTCTCTTAACCCTTGGAGACCCTCCCATTCTCAGCTTACACATGCCATATATATATATACTAGCGAGCACGGCAACACTGTGCCAGTGCCTTCGCTGAGGTCGCCCTGTGTAGGAAGCGTGTCGCCGCAGTGATAGGGCGATCTTGCCGCCGTTCAATTGAATAGCTGAGAAAATTGGATTTCTGGAGGTCGAAAATCTTTCGAAAGAATGATAGGAAGCAAGGCAGAGAGAGAGAGAGAGAGAGAGAGAGAGAGAGAGAGAGAGAGAGAGAGAGAGAGAGAGAGAGAGAGAGAGAGAGAGAGAGAAAGAGAGGGGGGGGATAAGCTAAAAAACACAATTCACACATGCATCTCATCTGGTCGTGATAGTGCTGAAAACTATATATATATATATATATATATATATATATATATATATATATATATATATATATATATATATATATATATATATATATATATATATATATATATATATATATATATATATATATATATATATATATATATATATATATATATATATATATATATATATATATATATATATATATATATATATATATATATATATATATATATATATATATATATATATATATATATATATATATATATATATATATATATATATATATATATATATATATATATATATATATATATATATATATATATATATATATATATATATATATTTTATATATATATATATATATATAAAATCCTTTAGTTAACATCATGTCAGGTCTACTTACCAGTATCATTGCCACATTTACCACTACAATCACAGTCACCACCACCATCATTACCACACAAGGGCAGTGACGTGATGGGAACTAGATAATTAAAAAATACACCTGCTGACGCAAAGGTGAGGCGACCTAGCTAACCCGTAAAGGGAGATGGTGGAGAAAAGTTTTTTTTTTTCTGTGAAAAAAAAAAAGTAGGCACAGGACTCCGAGTCCGAAGCTGAGAAGCTGAGTTTCTGGTCCTCGTGTACTAAGGACGAAGGTGGAAAAGGAGGAGCAAAAAGAATATAAAAAGGGGATATGAAATGCATAGGGAGGAAAGTGAAGCGAAGAAGACTGAAATAAATGAAAAAAAGAAGTTGTAAAGGGGGGATGTATATTAGTAAGACGGTGGTAGAGGGTCTTACAAAGTGAATGTGAAGGCGGAGATGATAAGATGATGAGAGACTGTTTGGGGATGGTGTATGGGTGGGCAAGACGGGAGGAAGGAGAAAGATGTTCGTGTGGAATGCCGTGTTTGCATGAGGGCACCCCCTCATGCAGTGTAGTTGTAGTGAGTGGAGTGTGGGTTTAGGAGTGATGAGGGCTAGAACAGGAATAATTGAGATGTAGAGAGAAGGATGATGGATAGTGTGAAGAACATGCGTTTGGGGCAGTGTTGGTGAGATAGGATTCTTTTAATTTCCCTCAAAATAGGTTTTCTTGTGATACAGCCTCTGTTATTCCTATTCTCAGTACTGTAGTTTATGTGCCTTAAAATGATATTAAATGGTTAATTTTTAAGCCATAAGTGTTGTTTGTGTTTCTTTAAGTGTTAAATACTGAAAACTACATTCCCGTATTCCTTAACATCCCATGTCGTTAGTTTTAAAACACGAAATCAAGACTGCCAGTCAGTCAGCCATCAGTCTTTACATGGAACATGCCCGCATTTTTTTTTTTTTTTTTCTTCATCATTCACGGCGCTTGAATTTTATCTTGTTACATGCATTACATGCCAACACCACCGCGAAAAGAACAACAAAGACAAGTTCGCCGTGCCCATCATCATCCATCCAGAGGTCTCTTCCTACATATCCTTATCTAAGACTGCAACAACTTTTCATCTCCGGCGCCGTCCTGCTTCCCGCGTTGCCACTCCTTAGGAGGTCCCAGTGCGGAAGGAGAAAGGAAAGGAGAGGAAGACAAAGCAGGAGAAATAAAAAGATAGAATGGAAAAGACAAAACGATAAAGGATGAAAGGAAAAAAGAATGAATAATGTCAGAGAGAGAGAGAGAGAGAGAGAGAGAGAGAGAGAGAGAGAGAGAGAGAGAGAGAGAGAGAGAGAGAGCGGGCGAGGACCAGGTAGTATAATCCACGCTTCTGTAAATTCCTGTCGGTGAATCGTATACAAATTTGCATACCAGAAGATTCTAAGCTTCTTTTTAAGTTCCCTCTCAAACTTTGTTAATATTACTTATACAAGTGTGTATCCTTCGTAAAATGCAATTTTTCGGGGTTAATGGAGGGATGACAAGAAGTGAAGATTTCTGGAGATCAAGAAAACATTGCGGTATCTGGCATCAATGGCACCAATGTTAACTTACTATGTAAAGTTGTAAACCTATTGAGTTTTAGCTATCAAGTAATAAACCAAATATCAATATGCGTGCAGGAAGAGAAAAGGGTGTGACGTACTTGATCGACATTGCGAGGTGAGGAGAGGAAGCGATGTTATAATTAAGGCAAACATTGGACTGATAGCCATCCTTGCTCTATGAACCTGCGTGAGGGCTGATGGAGTCAGAGTCTGTTATATCGCTGTAAGAAAATTAATTTTGTCATTGTTCACCTTCCGCCTTTAATTCGTATTTGGTTATTGCTATTTTTGTTACTATTGATATTACTAACAAGTATCTGTGTATAATCCATTATTTTACATGGTAAGAATACAAAATCACTTTGCAGCATGTTTACACAATGATGTAATACGTAAACCAATCAGCGAGTGAGACTATCGCCACGTGACAGTGTTATTATGTTCACGTGTCCTCAAGTGGTAAAATTACTTTGATAGAGTGTAGCCACTTTGTAATTTATGCACATCACCATTAATACAAAGCTGACTTTTATTACTCGCCTTTCTCCCTTGTGTGCCATTAAAATTTAAATTCATACTTGCCTTTCGATCGGTCGCTGGCAGTATTTACGGCAGTGTTTGCATCAGGAAGTTGTATATCTTCCCAGTGTTTGTAAATCTCACAGGGCATTACTCACCTGTGCGCTACACCTCTTTTGTTCCCGTCCCGCAAACGTCCTCAAGTATCTGGTTCAGTTTATGCTTCCTGTCAGTAAACACAACCTATTATTACTCTATCTTTGTTTTTTGTTTTTTTTTGTTTTTTTGTTTTTGTGTGTGTGTGTGTGTGTTTTGTGTGTCACCTTTGTTGTTGTTTTTTGTTGATCCTCCTACCGTTTGTGTTGTATGAAAGGAATGGAACACACACACACACACACACACACACACACACACACACACACACACACACAAACGTAAAATATGTACGGTAGATAAGTAAAAACATAAGTAAGGAAAGACTAAACAAAGACAGGAATGAGCAATACCAATAAGGTATGGTTGCATTCCTGCATTAATTGTGTTGTAGTCGTACTTGCAGCGCTGCACGATTTTTGTATTCTTGTTATCCAAGTACGTTTACTTCATTAACACTTAAATAATACAACATAATACTTGTCTCTTTTCATAGTTAAGCAACTTAAACGTACATTAATATCAAAGCGAATTTCAGTGATTACAAAATTTAAGGCTCATATTCGCAAATGTTTTAGTATCTTATCGCAACAATCTTTAACAGGCGCTCTCTCTCTCTCTCTCTCTCTCTCTCTCTCTCTCTCTCTCTCTCTCTCTCTCTCTCTCTCTCTCTCTCTCTCTCTCTCTCTCTCTCAGATACACGTTTCCTTATAATGTCAGTCTTTCTTGTGCCACTTTTTTTATTTTTATTTTTCATACAGACTCGCTACATTATAGACTACTTTTCTCATAAACCACGACGGTGGTTGCTTTAAAGATAATAATGTACGATTCTGCGTTGAAATTATCATATGTTTTTGAATTCTGGAGCTCATTTTTAACTTTCCACTTCTGTGTTGTATAAGTACCAAGGAGCCTACGAGTAGAGACTTCTTGCTAAGTAGACAGCCATGATAAAGGGAGACGAGGACAGTAGAAGGGTTGGAGCTTTAATGCCCACGACAGTGCTTACAGGAAGCAGGAAAACATGGATGAAGCTTTGAACACGTGTGAACGCAAATTCACAATTGATTGAACCATGAATAAGTGAAACATGTGGAGCACGAGACAACACAAGTAATGCCACCTCAAAATATTCAGTGTCGTCGAGACTTAACAAAGTATTGACGAGAAGGGTTTGTGGATGATCTGAGATTACCGGGTTTACATTTGTAGTTTACATTTGTAGTTATCTCATATGTGTGTGTGTGTGTGTGTGTGTGTGTGTGTGTGTGTGTGTGTGTGTGAACATTCTTTTATTAATGTCACATTTTATTATCGAAGTAAGAATGATATCTCAGAAGAAAAGGATGAAGAAGAAGAAGAAGAAGAAAAGAGAGAGAGAGAGAGAGAGAGAGAGAGAGAGAGAGAGAGAGAGAGAGAGAGAGAGAGAGAGAGAGAGAGAGAGAGAGAGAGAGAGATTCTTAAATATTTTCCGTAAACCTTTGCCTTTGTTGGTGACCTTATCTCACGTATCGCTGCCCTGAGCTGTGACGCCAATTTTCCTTTGTGCAGTACGGGAAATATGTGGCTCGGGGAGACCACGATCGAGGCGTGCGTGTGTGAAACTGAGTGTGTGTGTGTGTGTGTGTGTGTGTGTGTGTGTATATATATATATATATATATATATATATATATATATATATATATATATATATATATATATATATATATATATATATATATATATATATATATATATATATATATATATACTCGTGTATATATATATATATATATATATATATATATATATTAGAGAGGTACCAGGTGTCTAATAATGCGAATGCGAACGCTGATGTAGACGAGGATGTCTGATACCCTTATTCTCGAGATTACGGTTGATGTGTTTATTTACTTTTTTTTTTTTTTTTTTTTTATTTTTTCTAATATGTAAATGATGTATATTTTGAATTGTGGAAGACGACTTTCAGCCAAATAAGTGGAGCCAAGTCACTATGCATTCCACCAGCCACTTTCCCCAACCTCTAACATTTGGTAAGTGGCAAAATTACGTTGACTTTAAATAGGTGTAATCTTAATTCACCACTGATATAATACAGTAAAATCTAACTTCATACAATAACTTTTTAGTAATTTTTATTTAGAATATCAATAATGCAATGGTGAATGCCATTCATCTGTATGAGCTGTTGTCAAGACTCCCGTTCCTCCAAAAGCACTTGTGTGCACCTTACAAGCACCCAAAGAACTAATGGCTGGCACTTCCATACACCACCTAAGTTGTGAATCCTCAGCCCAACCGTCTCACAGTCCTCCTGAGGCGAAATGATCAAAAAGCCATTTAAACATGCGTAACAATACATTTGTTAAAGGAAAGAATGACAAACTTGAATCAGAAACAATAACTGATGACCCACTTCACCTGGGGCCATAGGTCATAACAAATATAAATGTATCCTTATACTTTCCTCTTACCTTCCCCAATATCTTGACAGTGCAAAAATCTACTCAGTCAAGTAGACGTCCACTGTCTCAGCACAAGCGTGGCTCGCCCAAACACCAACACGTCGCGTCGTGGCAGCCCCCAAATAGCAGAACCCTCCGCTCAGCTCAGTCACCCACACAACAGAGAGAGCTTACTCTGCTCTTCCTCCATACCGTAACTCTTGCACATAGCCCCGAAAACCCCAGGTCTTTAATTCCCCACACAGAATCACGACCGCACATCCTTAGTACATAACATGTAATAAATCCAAGTTTTTCTATTATTAGGTAACATGCTGTATTATTGAAGCATTATATAAAGGGAGAAAATTTCAACTTATGTTTAAAATTTATAACGAAACAGAGAACTCAGGATGGCTGAATCCTTGTTAATTAATCAATACGAACATCAAGTGAACTGCAGTGTCTCTGTAAAACTTCAACATGTTTAAAATAAGTAAAGTATTTATTTTGTAAATTGTTGTGGTTAGGCTTAGTTTCTATTAGTTTTTTTTTTATTATTATTATTTAGGTTTAGCGTCTATAACTTCTACGATTTCCAATAGCTAATAGAAGCCTTCTACGGCAGGATATGATGTGTTCATGTACTGGTGTCGCAAGAGCTGAGGTGGTTCCCTTTCTAAGACCAGCAGGTCAGTCGCTTGTGAATTTATGTGAATTTATTTTGTATGTATATATATATATATATATATATATATATATATATATATATATATATATATATATATATATATATATATATATATATATATATATATATATATATATATATATATATATATATATATATATATATATATATATATATATATATATATATATATATATATATATATATATATATATATTAGCTTAACAGGTTTGAAGATAGGACTGTACTATCCCGAAACGTAACCAATAAAGGAATGCAGCATCACTATGCGCCTACGTTTTCCCCTATAATATATATATATATATATATATATATATATATATATATATATATATATATATATATATATATATATATATATATATATATATATATATATATATATATGTATCTGTAGAAAGGACTATTTTCCTTCAGAATAGTATATGAAAAATACCGCAAAAGAACCAAACTTGCAAGAGTAAATAAAGTCAATGAATACATCGCAGCAAAGACGAAGTGCAATAAAGCAGAAAAAAAAAAAGTGTTAGTTGAGAGAGAAAAAAAAAAGTTGAAATTCTGTTACAAAGTGAATATTGAATTACAGGAAAGAGAATGCCAATGTGTGTGTGTGTGTGTGTGTGTGTGTGTGTGTGTGTGTGTGTGTGTGTGTGTGTGTGTGTGTGTGTGTGTGTGTGTGTGTGTGTGTGTGTGTGTGTGTGTGTATATGCGTGTGTGTTATTTCCATGGGTTGTGATGATTTATGCCTTGTTGTGTTGTTGATGCTGATGCTGTTGTTACTGTTGAAACGACTTGTTCACATAATGCCTGCGTCAACATAAATGTGTGTGTGTGTGTGTGTGTGTGTGTGTGTGTGTGTGTGTGTGTGTGTGTGTGTGTGTGTAAGGCCGCGGGGATGGCTTACCCACCAGTCTCTACCAATCACGCCAGTATTGACATCATAGACATGTTTGCACCATTTCTCCACAGTTACAGAAAAAAAAAAAATCATGAATGAGTTTACTTTATCGCATCAGGACCACTTTGTACATTTGTCCGGCGGAACCGAAGATAACACACAGCCTCGGTAGTAAGGTATACAATATTAAAACACAACGGATTTGTTTTCATGGCAATTAAGGTATTGTGTTTATTCGAAATGTGAATGGTAGCAAATCATGTGTAATGAGGTTTTGTATTATTTCACTATTGAAAATGTTGATAAAACCCATTTTATATCCTTATTTGAAATACCAAATATAAAATATTAAATTGAAATGAGTATTTTTAACTGCTGATAAACCTTTTAAGTGCACGTGTTGTCCATTCTGTACAAATGGAGCACCATCATCAACATTAATAATCTTCATTTCTATATATATTATGACAAGAGAGTGGAATTTGATAATAAGAAGCATATCTTGAGACAAAATCCCTTTATTTTATCTTAAGTTATTCATTCATAAAAAAAAAAAATGAATAGTGAACTTCCATCTTCGCAGAAGTGGAAACACTACAGAGGTTGCAAGAACAAGGAGAGTAATCAGTTCAGAAGCGTCATAAAAGAAAAAAAAAATGGGAAGTAAAATTATTGCAAAATACAAGTAACTAATGTATATTAGTTAAACTTAAAGCTGATCATGAAGAAAAGAAAAACGACAAAAAAATAAAAGATTTGGTTTGGTATGATATAGTAGGTTTCAGTAACCATCTAGTTTTAAGTGCGCCCTATTTTTCCTGTCAGACATACGACGCATTTACTCCCACCCAAGGCAACGCACAGACTTCCCTGGACCTTGCTTAAGGACACTAATCTAACCTAGCATTACCTAACCTAACCTAACATTACCGAACTTAACCTAAATAACGTGTAGCATTACCTAACCTAACCTAGGGACTTCGCCCTGTGCTGGACACCCCTGTGGCAGAATTAAATGTCCGGATGTCTTGTTCGCAGCGAGACATGCCCGGCGCATGACGTATATTTCTGAAGCTAGAAAAGTAGGTGTCAATCACTCTTGAACACGGTAGACTGGTTTAAGCTAGGTTAGGTTAGGTTGGGTTAGGATTAGGTTGGGTTAGGTTTAGACTCATGAATAGCTGGGTGAGCCTTTTAAAATTTGTTTGAAATGGTAATAACAGATAAACTTTTTTACAATAGCAGATTAAAAAAAAAAAAAATGATAACTAACATAGAACCGAACGATGACGTACGTCAACCACATCTTAATATTTTCCAAATAGTATCCTATTATTTCTGTAACTTAATGATCTTGTAACACGTTAGTATTCGCGATACACCATTATTAGCAATAACATAACTTCTAGAGCATTAGGATGATGTATAGCTATAAAATCGAACTCCAGACGCGACATACTGCTGAGTGATCCTAAATATCATAGTTTACTATATTAAACAACATCACCCGCTTACATGCAACCTCCCCCTCCGAGGCTTTGATAGACCTCACCGCACCCCGCCCCAGAAATAAGTGTCTGTACGATGAGTTGAGCGCCCGGACTACCTGTACATTTCATCCTACCACACCCCTTTGAGGACACTAATCTAACCTAACATTATCTTACCTAAATTACTTGTAGCAATACCTAACCTAACCTAAATGACTTGCCTACTACTGCTGCTGTTGAATGGTGTCCACTGAAGTCTGTGTACGTTGCCGCAGCTGTGAGTGTATGCGTAGTACGTCTGGCATTAAAAACAGGGCTGCGCGCGCACTTGATCATTTAAAACTTGATGGTTGCTGAAACGTACAACAGGGGCCAAACGGAAGAGCGCGGAAGAGAATACTGTCAAGACCAGGGTGTAAGAGACCCTGTTCAAGACAACAATAGCTGATTGGGTTTTGCTTGGTGGGCTTAGAAGCTACTACCACTACGCCGTAAAGGCAAAATGCATTGGTGGGACTTTAGGTCCCACATAGCTGAAGTAATATTTTATATTGAATTGGTCGGCCACGGGCAGGGTGGACTAATTTAATGCCGGGCTATATACATATTGTAAATACTTTTTTGTCTTTTATGTAGGAGGGCTACCGGCCAAGGGCAACAAAACTGCAATAAAAAAAAAAAGGCCTACTGAGGTGCCGATCTCCGAACAATCGGAAATGATAGTAAAAAATTAGTGTGTTTTGAAACCCTCTTAAAAGAGTTCAAGTCGTAGGAATGTGAAAATACAAAGGCAGGCAGGGAATTCCAGAGTTTACCAGAGAAAGGGATGAATAAGAATACTGGTTAACTCTTGCATTAGAGAGGTGGATAGAATAGGGATGAAAGAAGTCTTGTGCAGCCAGGCAGTTAGCAAGATCAGAAGAGCAATTGGCACGAAAATAGCGGTAGATGATACCAAGAGGTGCAACGTTGCTACGATGAGAAAGAGACCGAAGACAGTCAGTTAGAGGAGAGGAGTTGATAAGACGAAAACCTTTTGATTCCACCCTGTCTAAAAGAGCGGTATGAGTGTAAACCCCCGATACATGTGAAGCATACATATCAGGCCCCTGTACAGAGTTAGTAGCTGGGGTCAGAGAAAAACTGGCGGAGACAACTCAGAACACCTAACTTCATAGAAGCTGTTTTAGGAAGAGATGATTATATGAAGTTTCCAGTTTAGATTATAAGTAAAGGACAGAACGAGGATGTTCAGTGTAGAAGAGAGGAACAGTTGAGTGAAGAAACTCGGATAGTTATCTGGAAGATTGTAGAATATTCTTTGATATTGTAATGAAGAAATTATGTAAAACTGTAAAAAAATTAGGCGAGCTGAAAAGCAAATAGAGCAAAGGTTTCCAAACTTTTCAGCTTGTTACCTAATTTAACATGCCACACTAGGCGTTTTACCCCTTTCATAAAATGTAACAGGGAGTAAATAATACCTTTGCAGCACAGCGTAGTACACATGCATACCTGCTTACGTCTACTTCGGCTGATGCGTACAGAGAAACCGGCAATGTGAAATAGAGCAGTGGACCCCAACCTTTTCGAAATTTCCTGCACCCTTCTGGGAGCTTTTGAGAAATTCATGTGCCTTCGCGCTTGGGACGATTAATCACAGACACACACACACAAAAAAAATAAATAAATAAATAAATAGAATAAATAAATGAATAAATAAATAAATAAAATAAATAAACAAAATAAAATAAAATAAAATAAAATAAATAAAATAATAATAATAACAATGATAATAATAATAATAATAATAATAATAATAATAATAATAATAATAATAATAATAATAATAATAATAATTCACAATTTTCTTTAGTCTTAATACTGAAAATATATGAATTAAAGCACTGGGTCTCTATTTTAAACATAGATAATTGATATGCAGTATTCAGCACGTAGGTGATAAATGTATAATAAAATAAAACGCGGCTCAAAACCGTGAGCCGCGAGTTCCCTCTGAGTATAATATACTAATATATTACACAAATTTGTAAATTAATTTTTTACATGAAAATTTTCTTTCTAATATATATATATATATATATATATATATATATATATATATATATATATATATATATATATATATATATATATATATATATATATATATATATATATATATATATATATATATATATATATATATATATACACACACACACACACTGGCCATGCCGTGTAAATGTTACAAAACACAATTTCCTTCCTAAAGCATTTATTTTTTTTTCCCACTCGACACTCTTAAACACACTGTCCATATCATGTAGCTCTCCATGTACTTATTACTTTATTCATGCATCCTTGAGTGCACCATGTAATGCTCCCATGTTGGCTATCATTGACATAGGAGCAGGGTCATGAAATGAGCGACACGTACTGGACAAGTTGCTGAATCATATCAAAATACTTTTGTCTTTGCCATACATGCAGATGTATATTTCTTCTTTTCTAATACTGTATTGTAGTTTTTAATGTTTATTGTTATTCGGTTTAACTTTATTATTTAATTATAATAGGTTTACCTTACAAGACTAAATTAACATTAATCTTAATTGCAGGTACCGCGATGTTTTCTTGATTTCTTTCCATTCTATCCATCCAGCGGTTTGTCTGTGTTCCTGCATATTGGCATGTGGTTCCCATAGCACAAAGGTGTGGGAATGGCTCATAACACTGCACAGCAATCACTGTTGTTATGGCGGTGAGGATGCGTAGAACCACCCTCCTGATAGGGCTGCCTATCTTCTGTCTTCTCTCATCTCTTCCCGCTGCTCCTCCAGCAACATAACTTCCAATACTTGTGTTCCACTCGCCATACTTGTTCCCGCCACCGGAGCTCCAGCCGCTATCACAGCCCGTGCCACCGGAACTCCAGCTGCTATAATAGCCCCCACCACTACTACCATCTCCTCCGCCTCCGCCATCATAGCCACCTCCGCTATCACCCATTGTTATCAGAAAAAAATGGAAGATTGTGTGAATAGCTCTGATGCATTTGAGTTAAATAACTGGTCTTATATATTCTTGAACATGATGATCTTTCAATGAGTTAACTTATCTTTGTTTTCGTATAAAAGAAAAAATCTTTGCAAGACAGTGGTATTGTATTCCTTCTGGACAGGTATGGCTAACTGCACTCCACCACCATGATCGCTATTATATACCACGGGCTTCCTGACGTCACGAGGTGATATCTCTCTGACTGGAATTTCCCGAGCTATACAGTTCTTGTGATATGGCGTAACATCCGGTAGGGCGGTATTATTTCCGATTGATTTTAGGAGAGAACAGTAATTTTCCATGTAACATTGATTTGTGAGCAGGAAATGCTCAAGACTCTGGTACCTCGTCCTACAAATACTGCGCAGTAGGACGACAAACTAGGAAATAATTGTTTTACGTCTAACTTCTTGCGTATACACAGCTTTGAAACTTAGGTGATTCCACCTAGGACATTCACATATGCATCATTGTAATTGTTATTATATTGTATTGTTATCATTATTTTTTTTATTATTATTGCCATTATTGTTAATTCAATATTATTATTGCTGCTGCTGCTGATACTATTACTACTTCTACTACTACTACTACTAC
>NC_087160.1:7717500-7725000 GCF_035594125.1 Scylla paramamosain
TCTCAACAAGCTCTACATAATTTTCGGCTTTGTGATTCCCCAAGAAGCCAAGAAGCACTGTGACAAAGCTGTTCCACGCTGCTTTCTCCGTCCTAATAAACTTCTTGGGGAACTCCTTGCACCCCCATGACCTTTGTTTGTGGGCCGACGAAGACACCGGCATCCACTTTTGCCTCAGACAGATTAGGGAGGAAATTTTGGAGATACCTGAAAGCTGCAGACTCCTTATGTAGTGCTCTGACGAATTGTTTCCTAAGGCCTAATTTTAAGTGCAGTGGAGGAAACAGTACCTTTCTGGGGTCCAACAATGGCTCCCATTTGACGTTATTCTTCCCGACACTAAACTCGGTCCGCTGTGGCCAGTCCCTCTTGTGGTAGTGTGCCACGGTGTTCTCTCTTTCCAGTTCTTCGAGGGTGGCTAGGTGAATGATGCTGGGCTTCTCAGATGAAGCTGGATGGACAACCTGACGTTCGCGACTTGGAGACTCTCTCCCATCAGGATGTCTAATATTGACATAAGTTGGATTGCTGTCAAAAAATTCAGCTTCATGTACGAGACGCAACACGAAATTAAATATTTATCTCTAATAAATTATGTGGAACTCAGGGAACAGAATAAGCAATTCCATTCTACAGGAGACTTTTCCCTGACACCATATATATTGTATAATACTATGTGTAAAGTAAAATAATAAGAAATATACATTAGAGAAGGAACCTATAGTAACCGCTTCTATATTCCTAACTACTACTGCTGTCCTCATTTTTGTGTCAAAGTTGGCTGTTGCGAGTATGTATGTAACGGCATTAATTGCTCTCGTGCCCAGGCCCTTGAATCTTATGAATTTGCAAACATATGGCTTAGACTTCAAAGTCACTCTCTCATTAAATCTACCTACACTGTGTCTCTCTCTCTCATAACTCTTCCGACTATGTAAAACAATTTTACTATCTTATATCCTTTTCCATATCATTTCGCTGAAATCCATCTTTAGGGTTTTCAGTGTTCAACACCAGCTTTGGCTTTCATCTTTCACTGACCACCTTGGTGAATAACTTTTCACTTTTTGCTACACTTCACGACCTAGGGCAACTGGTGTAGCATCCTATTCGTATATCTGACCGCGTTTGAGATACAGCCAACAATTTCGATTGCTACCTAATCTCTAACCAAGGTGCGTGAAACTCATCGGATGGTTTTAAATGACTCGTGAGATAACACGTAATTTTCTAGTCGATAGTATGATTCTTGCAGTTGAGGAACTTAAACTGTTAATGAGAAACATAATAATATTTACCTAATATTTACATGGCAATGAAATATCTCTTATCAAGACTGCTAGCGATAATTTGTAATTTCAATAAACGAACATCATAAATCCGTTTGAAGCCGACGCCAATGTCAGTGCTGGTACATGAACGCATGGACCACCCAAGCATTCTCAGCAGTTAACACACGTGCCGCCTGCTAACTTCTTCGCTTCAAAGATTTCGACAGGAGAAGAGGGAGACTGGCGAGAGCTACTGTCGAGTAAGTCAGTTGGCTGCTCGATTAAGTTGCTTATTGCTAGTGAAAAAAGCTTTTCGTCTCATCAACTCCTTTCCTCTGACTGACTGTCTTCAGCCTCTTTCTCATCGCCGTAATATTGTATCTCTAGCTATCTTCTACCGCTATTTTCATGTTAATTGCTCTTCTGATCTTGCTAACTGCATGCCTCCCCTCCTCCCATGGTCTCGCTGCACAAGACTTTCTTCTTTCTCTCACGCCTATTATTCTCTAATGCAAGAGTTAACCAGTATTCTTAATCATTCATCCCTTTCTCTGGTAAACTCTAGAACTCCCTGCCTGCTTCTGTATTTCCACCTTCCTATGACTTGAATTCCTTCAAAAGGGAAATTTCAAGATACTTATCCTTCAATTTTTGGCTACCGATTCGAACCCTATTCGGGGATTGGCATCTCAGTGGGCTTTTTTTTTTTTTATTGTTTTTATTGCAGGTGTCCCTCCTACATAAAAAAAAAAGAAAACTATCCCTTCCTGTTTGATGATAAAGAACTTTCCTCGTCGTTTACATGAAGCATTTTTTTGGTGTGTCCTTGACTAAAATCTTTGAACTGGAAATCTAAACAAACTGGAACTTTGATATTTCATCTTTTGCTAAAACAGCTTCTGAGTAGATACATGAACTTTATTCTCTCCTATATGGTGGATGTATCTCACACTCCACTCGCACCGCTTTTCTTGACAAAGTAACGTCAAAAGCTTTTTTGGTACATTGAACACTCTCTGCCCTCTGACTGACTCGCTTCAGCATCTGTCACTTCTCTCTCAGGAGAGCATGCAATTCTGGAAACTTCTTGTGTATAGCAAGTTTTTGGTTGCCACGCTGATCGTCTGGTGAGGAAGAGTTCAGGCTCCACGAAGTGAAGTTCCAGATATATACACGGGCACATAAACTGCAGTGTCATGTATCCTCGTATCACTGCGATAAATGCACCTAACTACACACACACACACACACACACACACACACACACACACACACACACACACACACACACACACACACACACACACACACACACACACACACACACACACACACACACACACACACACACACACACACACACACACACACACACACACACACACACTCGAAGCTGAAAGAGAGAGAGAGAGAGAGAGAGAGAGAGAGAGAGAGAGAGAGAGAGAGAGAGAGAGAGAGAGAGAGAGAGAGAGAGAGACAGAGACAGAGACAGAGACAGAGACAGAGAGAGAGAGAGAGAGAGAGAGAGAGAGAGAGAGAGAGATTAATAGTTGCTGAATTACTTTAAAAGGCTGAATAAATACAAATGATATTTGGGTAATTTTTCCGGAAAAGATAATGCCCTTAGTTTTATTTTAAAAATATCTTTACCCCACTAGGAGGATTTATCTATGTACTGTACCACTTGCTATTTTTGGTTAAGAATTTTTTAAAGAGGGAGACAAGAATATAATAATAGTAATTGATTTACATGGAAAAAGTTTTCAGGGAACATCGTTTTCATGAAGTATATAAGTTAGATAAAGTATTTTCAATATTTAGTTAGCAGAATCAATATAAGTAACGTTTAGGTTATAAATGAACTCTACACCGCATTCCCGGCCGTCGCTGAGGTGCTGAGAAAACACCTGGATTGCCTTAATGAAGTTGCTGGGTTTAGAACAAGACGTTAAGGTGTAAGGAAGACAAGTAACTTGCCATGGTGCTGATTAACGCTTCCCCGCCGCGCTAGGAAAGATAAATCACTTTTTGAGCTGGTGGCCAAAATCCTCCTCTTTAGTGGCGTCACGAGTAGATTCAGTGGTCTTTAAATCACTCCCACCTTGCTAACTAACTGCTCCCTCCCGCCCCGTCCTTCTTGTCTTTGCCTTGCTACGTAGTCCTACTCCCAACAGATTCATAGTATTTACTAATACATCAACGAAGGGTCCTGTGGTGGAGGTATGTTCATCGGCGCAGTAAAGGATTGTCCAAGCTAGCAGATGCGGCTGCCTCGCCCTCCTCCAAACAAGGTGAAGCGTCTCCCTTCTCGTCACGTATGGCTGCCTTGCTGTCCTGTTCCTATCCTGTATGACTGCCTTGCTGTCCTCCTCGTTAGGTGTGACTACCTTGCCATCTTCTCCAGGTGAGGCCGCGACGCTCTCCTCCATGCTGAGTGTGACTGCTTTGCCGTCCTCACCAGGTGTGACCGCCTCGCCGTTAACGTAACTTGTCTTAAGCTCCTGCATCCGATAAATTTAATTTTACTGCAGACATGAATCAGGAACCTGAAATATGAATGCCATTTACTTTCGCCGGATAAACAATTTTCCTTGCGTACCTTCCCTCAGACATTCTACCTACAACATGCTGCTTGTTTTTTTTTTTTTGTTTTTTTTTATCATTATTATTCATTATTTTTTTCTTTTCTCTGCTTTTCTTTCAGGGAAGAGAATGGTGTTTTTTGTGTCCGTTATGTCAAGGCACCATATCGAAATGTTATATATATATATATATATATATATATATATATATATATATATATATATATATATATATATATATATATATATATATATATATATATATATATATATATATATATATATATATATATATATATATATATTTTTTTTTTTTTTTTTTTTTTTTTTTTTTTTTTTTGCGTGCTACTTGCAGAACATTGTAAATGTTCTCTCTTGTTCCAGTTATTATTATTATTATTACTATACTTTTGGGGACAAAAAGAATAATCCCATCCCCATGTATATATACATACATACATACATATATATATATAGAGAGAGAGAGAGAGAGAGAGAGAGAGAGAGAGAGAGAGAGAGAGAGAGAGAGAGAGAGAGAGAGAGAGAGAGAGAGAGAGAAATATTATATCATACTCATTATGAACGTATGTGCTGCAGTTGTTAATATTTTACACAGCTTCCTGAGTGTGTGTGTGTGTGTGTGTGTGTGTGTGTGTGTGTGTGTGTGTGTGTGTGTGTGTGTGTGTATTTACCACTAATATTTTTTTTTCAGGCTGGTATTTTACTTAGGCGTGACGGTCATATTGAGATAATCGTTTTTTTTCTTTTTTTTTCTGGAAAATTACACACAAATTTCTTTAAAGTATAAGAGAATTCTTCATTAACTTCTGCAACATTCGCGGACTTAGATCTAATTTTCAATCTGTAGAACACCACCTCTCCTCTACTAAACCTCATCTTCTTTTCCTCACTGAAACACAGATGTCTGAGGGAACTGACAGTAGCCCCTTTTCTGTTTCCTCCTACTTTCTCTATCCTCATTTTCAGTCCAAAGCTGGATGTTGCGTTTATGTGCGCAATGACTTAACCTGCTCTCATACACGCGCTCTTGAATCTTGTGAGTTTTCCACCATCTGGCTACGACTACAGGGTCACTCTCAAACTAAACTTATCTGTGCTATATACCTCTCACCAAACTCCTCTAACTATAAGAAATTCTTTGACTACTTAACTTCCAAAGTGGAGCACATTCTGACCCTCTTCCCTTTTGCAGAGATCTCCATTCTTGGAGACTTCAATGTTCACCACCAGCTTTGGCTTTCCTCTCCCTTCACTGACCATCCTGGTGAACTAACCTTCAATTTTGCTATTCTCCACGACCTAGAGCAATTGGTGTAACACCCTACTCGTATTGGAGATACGAGTACGCCCAACATTCTTGACCTTTTCCTGACCTCTAATCCTTCTGCTTATGCTGTCATCCTTTCTTATCCGTTGGGCTCCTCCGATCATAATCTCACATCTGCATCTTGTCTTATCGCTAAAATCCCTCCTCATGATTCCCCTAAGCGAAGGTGCCTCTGGCGGTTTGCCTCTGCTAGTTGGGGAGACCTGAAGAGGTATTTTGCTGATTTTCTTTGGAATGACTACTGTTTCTGTGCTGAGCGAAAAATAGAGGTGATAGTGACTGGCATGGAGGCGTACATTCCTCATTCTTTTTCTCGACCTAAACATCCAGATCTTGGTTTAACACAGCCTGATCTCGAGCTATACATGATAGAGAGGTGGCCCACAAAATGTACTTAAGTCTTCCATCACCAGAATCTCATGCGCTTTATATTTCTGCCTGGAACCATGCCAAGTCTGTTCTCCAACTAGCCAAAAACTCCTTCATTAACAGAAAGTGTCAAAATCTTCCAAGATCTAACTCCCCTCGTGACATCTGGCATCTAGCCAAAAATATCTCCAATAACTTTGCTTCTTCTTCTTTTACCTCCTTTATTTCAACCAGATTGCACCACTGCTATCACATCTATCTCTAAAGCTGAACTCTTCGTTCAAACATTTGCTAAAACCTCTACCTTGGACGATTCTGGGCTTGTTCCTCCCTCTCCTCCACCCTCTGACTACTTCATACTACCTATTAAAATTCTTCGCTGTGATATTTTCCATGCCCTCGCTGGCCTAAACCCTCAAAAGGCTTATGGACTTGATGGGGTCCCTCCTATTGTTCTCCGAAACTGTGCCTTCGTACTTGCACCTTTCCTATTCAAACTCTTTCAAATCTGTATGTCAACACCTACCTTTCCTTCTTGCTGGAAGTTTGCCTACATTCAGCCTGTTCCTAAAAAGGGTGACCGTTCTAATCCCTCAAACTACCGTCCTATTGCTTTAATTTCCTGCCTACCCAAGTTTTTGAATCTATCCTCAACAGGAAGATTCTTAAACATCTATCACCTCACAACCTTCTATCTGATCGCCAGTATGGGTTCCGTCAAAGCCGCTCTACTGGTGATCTTCTGGCTTTCCTTACTGAGTCTTGATCATACTCTTTTAGAGATTTTGGTGAAACTTTTGCTGTTGCCTTGGACATATCAAAAGCTTTTGATAGAGTCTGGCACAAAGCTTTGATTTCCAAACTACCCTCCTACGGCTCCTATCCTTCTCTCTGTAACTTCATCTCAAGTTTCCTTTCTGACTGTTCTATTGTTGCTGTGGTAGACGGTCACTGTTCTTCTAAATCTATTAACAGTAGTGTTCCTCAGGTTTCTGTCCTGTCACCCACTCTCTTCTTATTATTCATCAATGACCTTCTAAACCAAACTTCTTGTCCTATCCACTCTTACGCTGATGATACCAGCCTGCACTTTTCCACGTCTTTTCATAGACGTCCAACCCTTCAGTAAGTAAACATTTCAGGCAAGGAAGCCACAGAACGTCTGACTTCTGATTTTTCTAAAATTTCTGATTGGGGCAGAGCAAACTTGGTATTGTTCAATGCCTCAAAAACTCAATTCCTCCATCTATCAATTTGACACAACCTTCCAGACAACTATTCCCTCCTCTTCTCAACTGTCCCTCTTTTCTACACTGAACATCTTTGGTCCGTCCTTACTTATAATCTAAACCGGAAAGTTCACATTTTATCTCTAGCTAAAAGAGCTTCTATGAAGTTAGGCGTTCTGAGACGTCTCCGCCAGTTTTTCTCACCGTCCCCCCGCCCCCAGCTGCTAACTCTATACAAGGGCCTTATCCGTCCATGTATGGAGTATGCTTCACATGTTTGGGGGGTTCCACTCTCTCATCGCCGCAATGTTGCATCTCTAGCTGTCTTCTACCGCTATTTTCATTCTTTTCTGATCTTGCGAACTGCATGCCTCCCGTCCTCCCGCGGGCTCGCTGCAGAAGACTTCTTTCTCTCACCCCTACTCTGTCCATCTCTCTAACGCAAGTTAACCTGTAATCTCAATTCATTCAATCCTTTCTCTGGCAAACTCTGGAACTCCCTGCCTGCTTCCTATGACTTGAATTCTTTCAAGAGGGAGGTTTCAAGGCACATATCCTTCAATTTTTGACTACCACTTTGGACTCTGTACTGGAACTGGCATCTCAGTAGGCCTTTTTTTTTTCTTGTTGCTCTTGGCCAGATTCCCTCCTACATAAAAAAAAATACAATAATTCCATTAATGATAAGAAGGAACGGGCCG
>NC_087160.1:7730000-7732500 GCF_035594125.1 Scylla paramamosain
TAAAGTTATCGTTTTTAACCTGGAGAATTCTCAAAGTCATTCACCAGACATCCAATTAAACTGTTCATGCGGAGAAGCCACGCAACTCTTAATGTTTGATATTTCTGTTACTTAAGAATGTAACACAATATTGCATCTGTTACTATTTTCTACCGTTATTTATATACTTAGTATTCTTCTGAATTTGTTCACTGCATGCCCCCGCCCCGACCGCCTCAATGCATGAGACTTTGTTGCTTTCAACCAAGGAGGCCTGACCTTTACGGAACGGAATGTGTGAGCTTATCATTTATTTTTTTTTAGCTCTTGGACTGTCTCACTGACACACACACACACACACACACACACACACACACACCAACAAAACGTAGATTTGAGTATGGATAGACGGATAAGAAAATGTAAGTAGAAAGACAAGAAATTATGTACAGGAGTGGCACTAGCTGACAAAAAAAATGTCAGTCCGTGATAGTAGTAGTAGTAGTAGTAGTAGTAGTAGTAACGGATGAAAAAAATGCGCAGCATCATAAGCATTTCATTGAAACCTCAACCGTACTACCAGAATCTGCCATTAATCTGCCTCTCAGCCACACCTCTGCCTCATACATTTTGTAATCAGTCTCAAAGCACACGTGTGGGAAGCCTGATGGTCCATGAGTACTTATGTAAATGGGGAGGAAGAAGCGGAAGAGAAACAGGAAGGAAGCCGCTGGCCTATTCTTTTATCAAACATGTATTCTACCAACTGTCGCATTAGAACAATACTGTTATCATACTTCCTGCAATTTGCTGGGCAGGGTTGAGACCCATTACACAGCATGTCATGATATTAGCGCTTGTAGCACTTGTCTCAGTGTAAGTGCTATGAGAGCATTTAACGGTGTAACGATCAATTATGGCGGGAGAAGAGGGAAGTAAGTATGTGTGTGTGTGTGTGTGTGTGTGTGTGTGTGTGGACGGGTAGTTGGGTGGCTGTAGTTTTAGGTGTATAGTAACGTAATACAGTTTCCTGATTATTTTCAGCAAAAATAAGAGCATCTTAAAACAAGAAAATTGCTGGTCTTTCGCCTCACAAAATAGAAAAAAAAATAATAAGAGAAACGGAAATACCACGTCTCGTTACACCCATTTTCTATGATACAGGCGACGCAAAGCAAGTTGCGCCTTGGTTCCTTTCTGCCGTACAGGATTACTGCGTGCACGGAGCGGGTGTCAGGCCGTCTGGTGGACAATGTGAGTGCATTAGATCGAACTCCACCGCTGGCTGACACTGGTAATGTCACAGGACAGGTGGGTAGAGAAAGATTACGTCCATAAGTAGGTGGAAGGAAAACAGACTGGTATATCAAGTAGTAATGGAGTATGAGCAAGGATAGTTGAACATTTCTTGCTGATTGCTCGTCCTGTGATGTGTCCTTCATTAATTGATGACGAGGAATAAAGAGTAATGGGATTGTGGAGTTGTGAGGTTAGGAGGGCGGGATAATGTAGATTTCTCTTTCACCGTATAAGTGACTAAATAAACATGAGTGGTGACAGGAGGATGGGGCAGATGTGGCGAAGCAAGTCAGTGGCAGCGGGGTGGTAATGATGGTTCACTATTGATGATAGCCATACTACTTCATGTAAAAGTACTGATGTAAATCCACTGACGAAACATAAAATCTAGTACGGCGAACACACACACACACACACACACACACACGAGAGAGAGAGAGAGAGAGAGAGAGAGAGAGAGAGAGAGAGAGAGAGAGAGAGAGTCGCTATCATTTGGATCATTTAACTATCTTCATGTACTGGAAGTCATGTCAGAAATTACTGATTTAACAAATTGTACAAAAGCCACACATCAGTGATACTAATGGCATACTTTGGTAACAGGCCAAAAATGAAACTCCTACTTGCAGAAGCCTTAACGTATTCAATGATTATGGATCTACACGCCGATTCCTTCATCGCAGTTAAGCTTGTATTAATTAAGGTTCATCTGAACGTCACCTTCACCCAGGCCGATGTTCCTGACCCAACATAAAATATAAAATACCACTGTAACTAATACTACGTATATAAGACGATCCTGTGTATGTATCATGTATGAGCTTTGCTTGGAGACTAATCTCCAGGTTATACAAAAAAAATTTTCTCTTAATTATACCAAATCAAATACTGGCATTACTCGTATGTATAACAACTTATTAGCGTTTTGCCCACTTAATAGATTGCACTCTAAATAGGCATAAATGATTCCTTCTGACTCTTCTATACTTATTTGTTATGTTGGAAAATAATATTTCCCATCTGATTTTGTATTGTCTTTGGCACTGCCATTGATGGAATGGCGAGGTAAAGGATGTGTCAGGGTTGTTCTCGCAACAGGTAGAGCGGTGTGGAATGATAAGTGGTATTCTCTTGTGGATGATGGGAGATCTATTGCGTGGTTAGTGGACGGGTACATGTTCGTGTAGCGTTGTGAGTCGCAGATGCTCTGCAGTGTAGGCGG